>NW_024962252.1:79847012-80089967 GCF_019238085.1 Lagopus leucura | reverse complement strand
AGAAAAGAAAAGAAAAGAAAAGAAAAGAAAAGAAAAGAAAAGAAAAGGGAAAAGAGACACATTTATCATCTCTCATTCAGAGAGGCATCCATTTGGCAGTACGTTGAATGTGAGGGATATAGTTTGCACTCAGCAAGAACAAGATCAGGTCTCCAGTGCCCACTGTCAGTTCACACAGAGGTAAATTGCAGAAGGCAAAAATGCACTTTGTTATGCTAAAGCTCTCCAGCTGGCCTCTGTGGAGTAAAACCAAGAGAAGCACTTGACCCTCTGTGTATTTAACAGGATCTGTGCCAGGAAAAAGAAAAAAGAATAGGAGGATAATAGCCCACACACAGCCCTCAAATTTATCAAATAAGTATCTTTTAAGGAGTTATAAAAAATCAGTCTTTCTTGGGTGACAATTATACCTGTGTTGCAACTCACCTCTTCCACAACAAAATGACACTTTGCATTTCTTTTTTTTTTTTTTCTTTCCCAGCATGTAGTTCTGTTTGTGCCCTACAAATGGGCTGTTCACCGTCAGCCACAAAGTCTGCAAATTGAACTTTGTGAGCAGAGTTTATTTTTTCTTTGAAACTATCAATCAAGTAAACTGCAGCAGACACATGGAGCTCTTTATGATATGACTTGTGCAGGAGCAGAATTATAAGAGTTAGAAACATTGCCTTTAATTTCTCTGACTGCTCCACTGACATCGAAGTGAGGTAGATCAGGCTTGACTGGAGGAACTTTATACTGGAAAAGGGTCACAGTGCTGAGGATATGGGAGGCAAAAAAGAAACAAACAGAAACCAAAATGCACTGAATCATGCTGGTCAATTAAGGGGCACAGCATTGCCACCCAAATGGAGGGGAGCAGGAATCCAGAATACACTCAGCTTCAACCACATCCAAACATGCGTATTTCATAATGAAAGCATCTGTACTGATCTGTAGTGAATCTGGAGCCACCCAGATGTTGGGTATTTTGTTTGTTTTGAACTGACATGCTCCTTTCCTGGACTGATACATGAATGGAAGATGGAAGTGAAAGGGAATAAATAAATCTTGCATGGAGAAATAAATACATTTTCCCTCTTCACAGCATCAGCCAAACTCTGGGGAAGTAGGATGACAACCACGTGTCATTTCATCATCTCATAAACTGATCAGCTTGATTTCTTGGTTCTATATTGGCCAATACAAATGAGATCATGTCATCAATGCGCAGATGTCAGAGGCCAAAAGCTGCAAGAACAGCCCAGATACAGTATTTCTTTAACATCCAGAAGCAAAGAATTACACTTTCTCTTGAATGATTTTATTAGGCAGATTGTCACTTGTTCCCCTCTTTCAGTCCAGATATCCCATTCTGCTAAATTCCTCTAGCAGAGGAATATATACACAGCTTTACAATTTTGGTCACGCTGTTCCAGAGCTTATACCATCCTGCTCTCAAAAAGAAGTAGCCATCTATTCCTTAAAACTGCCAGGGAACAGCCTTGTTAGAAATGTTGGTGGGCAGTCCTTGGGAAACAGGGCAGAAAGCAGGAAATCTCAGCATCTCTCATACCTGGATTGGGATTTTTCTATCAAATCCTCACTGAGGCAACTCTGAGTCTAGTGAAAAGTTGTGGTCCACAAGAGCACACAGCAACAGCATGCTGGGGATGAGACCCTATGCATGGGAAAAGAGCTGTTCTCTCAGGATCTTACAGCAAGAGCTGCTGCTGTCTAGGCAAGCTAACTCAGTTCTATTGAATATTTTTCAGTAAGTTCAACAAATTCTGTATGTACCTTAACAGAGAGAAAATTATATTGGACAACTGTGTTAATACATTTGATTTTGAATGGTTTATCTGGGCAAGGACTGATGAAACCGAAGAAAAGATTATGGATTAGATAATTTTTGTCACACTGCTGATGACCTTATCGTTATATTGCTTACTAGGTCATTTTCTGCACTGAATGAGATTAGCAAATTCCTTCCCCAGTGACTATCAATTCAGTTGCTATTTTTAAGGTTTCTTTTTCTTTGACATACATAACCCAAAGCAAGTCACATCAACTTTTCTCTGAGATGAATTTTGTTCCTGTTTCTTTACCTTCAGAACATCTCACACAGTGTTTTGAGTTTCAGTGAATCACAAGAAAAGGAAGAATGGGATCTGACATCTGGAAATGATTATGAAAACTTATTGTACTGCAAAAATATGCTTCTTTTTCCCTGCCCAATTCTAGCACAAAGCAGTGATACTGAAACAGATGCCAGACTAAACAGTGGAGAAAACAATGCAAATATGAACTTCGCCACTCAGCTGGATCATCAAGGAAAGTACAAACTGGACTGTATGGATATCCTGAAGTGGATGAAGTAGTCTGCTGGGGAAAGCAATATGAAATTTTTGTGTATACATATATATTTATATATCTTGTGAACATAAGCAAAATTTGATATCACTGAAAACTAGCTGGTCTTAAGTTGCTGAAGTGTGAACTCACAGCAGAAAGATCTAGTTTCTAAAAAAGCTCTAGGAAAATAGGCATCTCTAGCAGAGAAGGAAGTCAGAAGGAAATCAGCTAAAAAGAATGTCTACTCCGTTTCCTCTGAGACTTAGGTATTTCTATCTCCAGAAAAGGGGAAATAACTGCAGCTTGCCTTGGGCCCCAGCTGCCTCAGCCAGCTCTTTCTTGGGCTTTGTCATTTTCTTTTTTGATGGTTTTGGGTTTTGAGTGATCTGGCTTTATTATCAGTCTCCCTTTCTAAACATATTTTTGCTCTATCAAATATTATCAGTCTGCCTTTCTAAACATATTTTTGCTCTTTCAAATAACCACTGATTCTGCATTTAGCTAGTAATATGGCATTGGATTGCTTGACTCTGTTGAAGTATTTTCTTGTGTCTGAAAGTTCAACTAACTTTTTATGTACATATATCTGACTGTCATTTATTTTTAATTCAATCAAGACCAAGTTACCAGTATTTTGAAAATCCTTTCAGTGTCCAGCCATATGACAGTCTGATTCAGTATTCAGAACAAACAGGTGATCACCTCAGAGAATTTACAACCACTGAGCATAGGTGGGAGAGAACTGTGAGAGTGAGAAGTTATTCTAGAAACCTACGTGGGGTACAAGCAGTTTACCAGGTAAACAAGTAAAAGTAGGGGACATTCAAATGCTCCTTCAATTTGACATCAATTTTTGTTCTGTGAACTTACTGTGAATGTAATTCCATCTTGCTGTCACTCTTATAAGCATAGAGATATAAACATGGTCAGCAAGAAGTCTGAATCAGTACTGTTGATCTTCCTGTCAGCCTAATATTCTCTAGCTTCCTTCTCCATCTCCTGACTTTCACTACTGCACTACACTGTCACTAGCACTACAATAAGGCTGCTGTGCAACCAGTAAGCACAACATCCAGTCCTACTCTTCTTTGTATGACCACTACACAGTCCACTACAATCTGTTTTGCCCCATGGGAGAGCCCACATACACAAAATCTCTAGACCTTCTCCACGCCTCTCATGGACTAGATGGACTTGCATTTCTGCTCATTATATTTAGTTTCAAACACACTTAGAGGAGTTATTCACAACTGGTAGGCAGAAAGTATTATGTGTCTGCTGATATAAAAACAATCTGTAGATCTTACGTATTGCATCATAAAAAATTATGACTCCATTATTTATCATCTGAAATGTGATGCTATTCAGTTTGTTTTTCTGTTTCACTGAAATGCTAGGTGAGTGAATTCTCTGAAGTGGTATAAAAAGTAGCAGATTATGAAAACATAGGAAGACTATGAAAGTACAACTTTCCATTCCCTGCTCCACTGCATTTTTCCAATGTAGAAAAGAATATCTAAACTTTGGAAACTCTTGTAGAAACAGCAAAACTGTTCCAGATAACCTTCTTCAGGAATGGCTTAGCATTGGCTTGAGTTACTCACCCAAGTTGCCTCGAGTTCCAACTACTTGATGGGGCATAGTCCAAGGTCAAGCAGCTCCCCACGTGGAGCTTGATTTTTCTTGCCTGATAAAACACGGTTGATTTGCCTGAGGCCAAGCTGCAATGTGATCCAATAGAAGGAAGTGAAGATGGTGGGAGAACTTGGATTCAAGCCACAAACCAAAGTGTAATTAGGCACAGATAACGTCATGTCAGAAAGCACTGCTGAAACCAACAAGTCAGCTCTGGCTGAAACCAACAAGCAGTTAGGTGTTATCAGGCAGTTATCTAGGCAGGTATTTTAACTGGAATCACATTATCATCTGACTTTTACTGCTGCACATGGGAGGGGAATTGTCACTTGTCTTTGCAAATCTTTGGATGAGACCAGAAATGAGCAGGTACTCAGGTGTTTCCCTCTTCATATACTGACCCAAACCAGTAAAAACAGCTTGAAGACAAGTTGCTTGATCTCCTGATTCCAAGTGCACGATTTGCTAGTTCTTCTCACGCTCATTAAAATGTGCCTTTCAGAGCATATCAGACATCCACTTTTTTCAGGCAAAAGTAGCCAATCCAAAGAGAAAGTGTATTCCAAAGCCCATGGTAGCTGAAAAACAATATCTCATCCATGAGTTATTCAGACATCCTTAGGCTCCCCAATATTGGCTGGAAATGGTTTTTCCTACAGGCTGGTTTTCAAACATACAGTCTGTAAAGTTCAAGGGAACTACTAGCAGCCTCATCATAGCCCATGATGCTGTGAACAGCAGCATGTGGTAAACAAATTTCAGCTCCTTACATGCATCTTGGTAACAGCAGTAGCAGCAGCATTCCTCTTCTCCACAGTCTACATATTCATGGCATAGGAGAGACAGTTTCAAAAACATGCTGATATATTGGAGAGGCTGTAAAAGTGATTGGAGTGCTCAGGAAAACGCAAAATAACAAGAGCTGTTGTGTCCAATCTATGCATTCTATCAAACATGAAAGTGAAAGACAAGCTGTTCATCACATGAAAACATTCAGAAAAGAAAACACGGATTCAAGACGTGTAAGGTCTGTATCTAGCCACTGAAGCCAAATAAAATCAAATTAGACTACAGGAGCACTTTTTAATTGCAATCATGATTATGCACTGGGGTAAAATCCAAAGAAAGTGGTGAGCTCTCTGCATCTCATTGTTTCTTATAGCAGGGGGTAGGTGCTTTGCTAGAGAAGACGATTTCAACAAGCAAATTAGAAGCTCAGTGCAGCAGTGAAATGCAGCCTGTGTGTTATTCAGAAGGTCAGACCAGATGATCTAATGATGTCTTTTGGCTTCAGAATTCTGTTTGTGAATCTGTGAATCCTCTTTTTTTTTTTTTTTTTTTTTTTCCCAGCTCCAATTGCTCTGTGCATAAACAGAGCTGAAATGCTAGTGCCTGCCACTAACAGTATCAGTGTTTACACAGTTGCATTAACATCACTTCCACATCATTTTCACCCGGCATCCAGGGCAACATTAACAAGACAGACGCTGTCTGCCTCCTTTCACACTCAAACCAAGGGACAAATGCATGACACAGGACTCTCTCCAACGAAGCTCTGGAAAGTGTGAGGGCCAGCGGCTGGCGGGGCGATGCTCCTCGAAGCAAAACGGCCATTCATCCGTTCTGCTGTGGATCCGGGAAGGCAGGAAAAATCTTTCCCCGCCCACCCGAGGGCTCGCAGGCAAGGCTCTCGCCGGAGGCCGTGCCCATTGGCCACAAGGGGGCAGCGCCGCGCCGCGCCGAGCAGGCAGGGACCGAGGCCTGGGCCGGTCCGGAGTCAGTATCCAGGCCGGGGCTCGGCGTGCTGCGTGCTGGCCGCTACCCGGGTACTGCGCGGGTGCTGGAGCGGAGGGGCCCGCGCTGCTTCGCTCCTCCTTCTCTTTAGCAGAAGGTCTTTTTTCTTTTCCTTTTCCTTTTTTCCTTTTTCTTTTTCTTCTTCTCCCTTCTCTCCTTCTTCTTTTTCTTCTTTCTTCTTCTTCTTCTTCTTTTTCCTTTTTCCCCCTGAAACCTAGACACATTGAAAGGCATAGGAGTAGCAGAAGTCAATGCAGTATTTCCAGTCGCATTGCTCCTGTGTCATTCTGAAGCCATACTGGCTAGAATTAGAAGCACTGTGCTCCTGGAGCATCTGCTGTTGCTTTACATTTGCATATACAGACAGGAAAGGTTTTGGTGAGAAACATAACGATGGCACACGCAGATTTATGTTCACAGGAGAATATCTGTGGGGAAACAAAAGTTTTAAATGTGTAATTCCGCAGATTAGTAACTAGTATATTTTAGGAATTAACAATCCTTGTAAACTCCGAGGATTTAGAGTTTTAATAAACCAAATGTTTGGTGAGCTAGACCTGCTATCTGTTTCACACGTGATTTATGTGCTAAGCATGATTTCTGAACCCATAAATGCCAGTTCCAAAGTGCTTGCAAAACTCGGTAACACTACAGCGGTTTGCTCTGTTCACTCAGAACTCTGAAGTCCTGCTATTTTTGTACAGCATTAAATTCTGCCTTTATTTTTAGCACACTCTGATAACTAGACAGACATACATACTGTGGCAATGAAAGTTTACAGCAGAAACACCCACCACATTCTGAAGCACTCGTTTTGCTTCCAGAGTTTGTGTTTGATGTATGGCAACATTTCAAGACACAAACGATGTGACACAGTAGTGATAGAAACATTCTAATCCCTTGGAAGATGAAGTTTGGCCTCTCTCTCTTTTTTCCCATGCCGTGACTCTTGTATTTATTATGAACAAACTAGCAGGAAATTAATTTTATATTTAGATTTACTGTGCACTCAATACCTATGCTCCAAAACCCAGCCACCCGAGTTTTCACTGTTCCCCTGCTAGCTCCCTTTCCCATTGCCACTTTTTCTTGTACAGCCAAAACCACAGTTTTTAAACTCTGTGTGCCTCTTTCTCCTACACTGTTAAAAAGCAACAGGGGATTTGATTCCACTTTTTTTTTTTTTTTTTCTTAGAACCCCTTCCTTTCTTCAAAAACAATTTTTCCTCATTCAGAAAAGATATGAAAAGAGTTAGACCAGGATCTTGAGAGCAGATAAAAATTAGGAGAGATTTGCTTCTTATTCCATTTTCTTTCATTATAGCAGAAAAATTGAGTGTCCTTTCTCTCAAGTTCATAAGCAATAAAATAATTCCTTTTATGCATGGTTTCTAATAGACGACAAGATGTTTTCCCTGTGCTTGAAAAGGAAATGAGTAATAAGTAATTATTTTCACAAGATAAAGTTAATTCAACAGGAAAGAGCTATACTTCAAGATAAACTTAAAGTGTGATAATTATTTTTTTAGATTTGTTGGGTTTTGGGTTTTTTTTTATTTTTATTTTTATTTTTATTTTTATTTTTATTTTTATTTTTATTTTTATTTTTATTTTTATTTTTATTTTTATTTTTGCTTTGACTGCAGTTTATGTGGACAGTATTTTTAAATGAGTGGCTTCTAGCTTATATAGTAACCATTGCAGATCCAACATCACAACTGAATAGAAACAAAAGCACCTCACATAATTTAAATGACTTGAAGAGCCCTTTACACTGCATCTGTTACTCCTACAAATTCACTGACCCTTTGATAATGAAACAGTTAAAAATATCTGAAATAAATTGACTGGGTCAAATTGCTCCCTGTTACAATTCCATAGAGTATACTGGGGATGAATTTAGCACAATTTTATCAGCATTATAAAAGCTACATCCAGTCATTACCCAGTTGATAAATTATTCAGGAGATTTCCTTCCATACAGGCCATTAGGGAAAAAGAAAATCCTTTTTCAATCAGTCATTGTCTCGTCTTTATTTTTGGTACTAATTTAAGAAAACAGACTGCATTAAGAAGTGATTAATACTGCAGGTTGCATGCAGGTCGGGAGCATTGTTCCTCTGTATGCAGGGGTCGATACAGCTTGAGCCCATCCTACACAAAGCATAAGCAGCTTGGAAGTCAGCTGAGCCAGTCAGCCCAGCACCATTTCCATCACTGACCACCTCCTGGTTACAGAGGTCAGAGCAGAAGATGTGCAGTGCAAACAAAATTAAGATATATCACTGTGCATCTATCCCCTCAGCTATCCTGCAGCTTGCCTTTAAATCTTTTGATAGTGCTCATGATGAGCTTTTCCTATTACAGAGTTTGTCAAGCAATGGAATGCTGGATACTAAGCATAGTAAACCCCTTTTTGGTGACAGCTGCACAATTTCTACCCTCATTACCACAGCCATGTCCCTTAAAAGCACTTAGATGTTTGAGTTTGAGTTCATATGCCAAAATCCAATATTTCTGATCCTCCGAGATCTATTTTCTCCTGTTTTGAAAATTCAACAAATATCCATATTTCCTCAGCATTCAATTCCTGACTGCAATGTTCAAGGTCAGATTCATTACCTTGCTGAAGCCTTGTTGCACTTCCAAATGCCTTTGGGATTTCCCACCTGGAAGATTATGCCTTTTTTCTTATCTTTTTCTGCCCTGAGAACTCCCAGTGAACACAACAAACATTTGGGAGAGAAAAAGGAGGTGTTTCCCCCATTCCTCCTGCTTCAGCCAACAGTTCTTGAGTAGCTGTAGCTATCAAATAATCCGTGGGACATCTCAGCTAAAATCTCCCACCAGCAGTTTCTGAATAGGATATCAAACTTCAATCTCTCATCTGGGAGAGAAATGCATCTCTCTTGCCTATGTCAGTCTGTAGTGAATTAATTTCCGTACTATTTTTTCATTTGTAATACAATTTTTGGATACAAACTGGGGGATGTACAGGGATTGAAGTCTTCCAAGTTCAGGTCCTGTACATGGGGCTACAGTCTAATTTTCAGTCCTTCAGTGTAAAATATAGCTAAGAGTATTGAGGATCTATCACCAGATTGACATTTTTTTTGAGAACTCCAAAATGTTGGGAAGATTCTAGCAGACATAGAGGGAATTATGAACTGTACTAAAGAAATTATCTTTATAAAATTCCATTAATTTTTTCCTTACTTGAGCCCTTTAATGTTTTTCCTATAATCTAAACACAAGATGAATACCTGGCTCATCCTCTCATATTGGAAAAGAATAAGCAAAACAATCTGTGAAGAGGAATTGTTTCTGTCATATCAGTTTGGGCTTGTTGCATTAGGGCCTGGAAGATAATGCCTAGCTCTGCAGCAGAATTCTTGCTACTCTGTCATGCGGGTGAAACTAATTCATAATAGGAGATAGAGTTACACACTTATAAAGCCAATAACCATGCCAAAGCTTTGATGCGTTATATAAAAACTCAATATCGGCTTTCACTCCCCTTCAGTTCTGCCTGACTTAAAAATTTCCCCAGTCATCTCTGTTATTTCATATCCAACATAAATTCTCTGCAATGTAAGTGAGCACAAAGCACAGTCCTCTCCCAAACCAGATGATATTTAAATTAGCTTCATCTATTTGCTTATTTAAAGCAGCATGACAGCAGGGATAGCTGAGCTCCACCTTGATGGCATAATAAACTTGAACTTAGTGATATGTGCTGGGGATTGATTTATGCTGTTGACAGATTCTAGGCTTCAACAATGAATGTGTTAGAGGAGATGTAAATGCAAATGGCCACATGGTTTTCCAGAGACATAAGTTCTCCAATGGTCTTATACTAATCACTTCCACATTTAACTCTTGTTTTCCTCAATGTAAGCTCCCTGCTTTTCACAGGAAAATTATGGACATTCAAACCAAATGTATTTATTCACTGGCTCAAGGAGTTTTTTTTTGAATAATAAAACCAGTTTTAAAACAAATAAAAAAGTACTCATCTTTTTGAAATATCTCTTAAAGGTGCATTCCAATATGTGTTAGAGCACAGCCCTGACTGAATGAGAACTGACATGGGGTAAAAATCAGTATAAGAAATGTCAACCTCTATTTCCTATGCTGTTATAGATAAATTATACTTTTTTTTTTTTTTTAACTGTCTCTGAAAATTTCAGTTGGGAACATACATCTGTAATAACAGCATGAATTTTTTACCAAAAGATAATGCTGTTTTCCTTCTCATTTCGGAAAGCCTCATCTCTCTCTCCTTCTCAAGAACCACAGATGAATCTTTAGTATCTGTTCTTAGACTGAATTCCAAAGCGTGGGTGTTTTGCTTTTGGCTTGAAATGAGACAAGAAAGTCCCAGAGATGCTGCTACCTTTCCCTAGAATTCTTGCCCTGCTTAAAACAAGACATAAATTTTGCATTATAGAAAGCCTGTTAAAGGAACTAAAAAGAGGGGAAATCCTGATGCCTTGGCATTATAATTGTCTATTGAAGTATGACTCACTTCTTATCAAGATTACACATGTATAGCCATGCTGACAGCTCAGTAGGAAATGTTCTTCTCCTGCGGCTTCCAAGAAGAGCACAACTCATTCACTGCACTCATTGACAGCCCACAGCTCCTACAGAGAGCGTCTCGTGCAAGCAGATGTTAGTGGTGTTGGCATTTTGAGGAAGGAAATGACCTTGCCTATGAAGGGGCAAGGTCACAGACAAACCAGCAGCTGTCTTTTTAGACAGGAAATGCTGAACACTTAGCTGATGTTACTTTCTTTCTTCTCGATTTTTGTGTGAAAGGAAACAAGCCACACAAGCCTAGGGGAATGTCGTGGCTGGCAACCCTCTGTGAAATTCAGTGAAATCATAAAGATGCGGGGCCTGATCTTGAATGTAACTGCTGTACAGAACTGTGAGGGGGAAGAAAAAAAAAAGTTTTGCAAGGCAGAGCTGTTGATCCACCTCCAGCTTGGAAGCCAGCAGATACTTGTACCTGCTAGTGGATGCCAGCCAGCACAAAGTGCCCACGATTTCCAACATAAGCTTACTTCCTTTCCTCGTTGTACTCGCCCCATCCTGTTTCTTTGTGCTTTGAAGAGAGCAAATGCAATCACAAGGCTTTTCCTAATATCTCTGTGGAATTGATAGTCAAATCAGCTTTAGGATTTAAGGATTTTTAGGATTGCTGTTTGTACAGGCTCTGCTCAGAAGTATTTTGTTGTCAAAACACAAAACACATACAAGGCTCTGTTTGCCCTTGCTCTTGAAGCCATTCCTGTTCTTTCCAGCTTTCCCGTAGAGACATTAAAGCTAATATGAGTTTATCTGTTGTGGTAAACAAAAAAGAAAGAGACTTCATTCAAAAACTCCAGAAATTGGAGTTTCAAAGAAAAAAATTTCACAATAAGACTGAGAGAGCTGCCTGCTGTGTAATAGCCTTGCAGTATCTTGTGAGTTGTCTCGTAAAGACTTGCAAAAGAAAAGAGATGGTTTAGTAACACCCAGATTACTCAAAGCCAGCCTTTCAAAACAAAACAGGAAGCTTTTGCTTTGCACTGGCTGCCTGACTGCAATGAAAACATTTGCAAAGGGCTGTTGCACGCAACACAAGTCATTGGAGACCCTCTCTTAAAAAGAAGTATCAATGATCCCAAATATTTCTACAGTTTCTTTACGATCTTTTTGCACTATATCTTATTTTCATCATTTGGAACAGATTTAGTTTCAAGGAATCTTATGGATTATAGGCAAGTCTGCTAAATCATTACATTAACACTTCCTCATCCCTAGGCATATCACTTTATAAACTTGAAACCTCACAGTATTCTCAGAGCAAGCATTACCTCTGTTTTAGAGTAAGAGAGAAGTAAGCCATATTGCTCAAGCCAGGCCAGGAAGTCAATGTCTGAGCCACCATCAGTATTCTGGATTTCACTGAGTCCCCCACAGCCTCAGGCAGGGATGATCTTGGTGAACAGTGGTCCATTGGGACATTCTTGGAGGGCAGCATTTCAAGGTTGAGCTGGAAACTGCTAAGAAGTCAGTTTTCTATGAAATTTGAAAAAGACTTCCAGGCTACCTAGAAAGTGAAATTGCCCTCTCATTAACATCAGCTGTTTCAGAAAGGCAGCATCAGTCTGGTGCTAATGTATATCACAAGTTCAGTCACCTTAATAATGTGCAATGAACTCAGTTTGGTCAGCTTTAACATTTAAGAATGTATTCTATTTGCAGGCTGTGCCTAGAAGGGTTTTGCTGCCAAAAGCTAGAAAATACCATACAGACTAAAATTTCAGACATTGTGTTAATTTGTCCAGAGCACACTGTTGGATACACATTGCGTTATTCCTCTTTTAGAAGTAGCATACACGTCATTCCGCCTGAAAAGCAAAGCAGAACCACAAAGAGCTGAAAGTGATCATGTAAGAAGGTCAAGACGTCAGAATCAGACACAGTTGTGATTGAAGAATGAAGTTAAAATAGACAGCTGTCCCACCTTGAACTCGTCTTGAAAGATGAGAGAGATGAGTAGACTCCTCTAGATCTCATTCAAACACAGTGTTTCCTTTTTCTAATTCCAATATCCTGATCGACATCCAAAACTGTACACTCAGCAATCATCACTATTGCAAAGTGTCTCAAGGTAGTAAGATGCTTTGCATTAAGGCACCTTGATAATTCTCTGGCTACCAGCATACTAGCATAGTATTCAGTTTAGATTACTTTCCTCTTGATAGTCTTTCACTGCATTGTAGCATAGTGGTAGAAAGGACTGTCTCACACTTCTTGGTATTTCAACTCTTTATTCTTTTTACTGTAAATTTCCATGTGGCCAGTCTGGGGCCCAGGACATGGGGTTTTTAAAAATATCATGCATGCTCACAGAAAAAGCTGCATATTCTTTTGAAGGGAGTAATGAATTCCTGTGTTTACAGGACAGTTGCAGTCAGAAAGTTCTTTTTTGTGTGCGTGTATTGTATTGTCTTGTAATTTTTTGCAGTAATAGCACCTTAATTACCCTGCTCTGTATGATGCAGACTTTTTGGCTTAGCAACTGTTTGTTCTTTTTCTAGCCACGATTTAGAAACCCAGAACAGGTACCCCGGAGAGACAAAGATTCCTGACCTTAACTGTAGGTGGCATTCTTCATCTGTTCATCTGAGTTATTACTTCGGAAACAAGGACAAATGAATAATTTTTGTGTACCCTTGATTAATGTTATCAGCCCTCTTCTAAGTTTAATTAAATTGTACTTTCAGTTGGAAGGAATTTAGTTTCATAAAATCTGAAGTTGCATAACTGTGTTACCTGGAAAGATTAAAACAATACTCTGCTGTTCTTGCCCTAAAAGCTGAGGAAATGACATGCATTTGAATGATTTGGAGTGTTTCCAGATAAATTCTTCTGTAATGTGCTATGAGGAAGAAAAAGATTTAGTGCTTAAAGATTTAGACATGGTCTAGAGATGATTTTCAATTGCCTTGAAGCAACAGTGAGTAAATACAGTTACATTAAAAAAAAAATATATATATATATATCAGCACTATTTTTAGCAAAATCTCAAACAATTTATTTTATTGGGAGTGTTTAGACATATCTAGAATTTTTCATGTATCCTTGGTTACTTGAGACAGCTCTGCAGCCTTCCAGCAGCTTTAGAATTGTCAGAAGATGAAGACCAAATTTTCTGCTTTCTTGAATGTAGCAAAAAATTCAGTGAGCTTGAAAAAGAGGAGTCACGCAAAGGTAGAGCCAGACTAAACTACAAGCAAGCAAGTTATCTTTGAGTATCTCATGCAGCTCTGAGTACATTTTGCTCTCTAAGCTTTTCCAACCCTGATCCTTTTGCTAATGTAGTACCATCAGTGCTATTAGATTGTGTGCATCGTTCATGATGTAGGCAAGCCATCCACAGAGGAGTAGACTAAGGGCATGGATTCATTTCTATTTGTGATATGGGAGAGTAGAAAACTTCTAATCTTGCAAATAAATCTTCCAAATGGAAATGCAATTCAATTAAATTATTCATTTCCCTTCCCAGCTTAATCAAAGATTAAACTACAAGAAATACGTACTTGTGCCAGATAACTAAAAACAGATGGCTAAGATTCATTTTCTTCATCGGGGAAATTGGTAGGTCAAAGACATTGAGTACCTCAACATTAGGCTTCTTTTTTTTTTTAATAATAAAAATAATGAAAGGTCTTAGTATATGAGTAGCTCATTTTCTTTTAATATTTTTATTTTTGTCATGACAGTGAGGTGCAGTGAGAACTGTTAAATGAGCTGTGTATCCACATAGCTGAGAGGGTTATGGGAGACATTTCACAGGGATTTATACATTTTTCTACTTTTCCTGTGAAAGATGTATTATCAAAATATTAACTTCAGCCTTCTACATGAATTGAGTTGAAAATCTTTAAGTCTTTTTCAAGGGGAAATACCTAGATAAAGTTTAAAGTAAATATCTTGGAAAATTACATTTTTCAGGAGACACTTTGGGGCTCAGTGCAAACAAAATGAAGTCCTGAATTTGGTGAGTTTGGTCTAGGTTTTCTGAGGATGGAAGACTAGTGCAGTTGTTCTCCCCTCCATCCCCGTTTCCCATTATTACTGCTTGGTGCAACATTCATTATCTGTTAAGTGGCAGAGATGATGTAACAAGTCTTATCTCCCCCACCCACAGTGTTGCCAGCTTCAGCCTTTGATAAGAAGAGCAGAAGTATAGATCAGTTCCCATAAGGAAAGCTGTGAAAGAGATGAAAATCCTGTATATTGCTGGATAATAGTACCTTAGATACTCTTCCTTGATATTGTCAATGAAAAAATACTAGAATGCTTGCTTTTGATTTGTCGTTGTTAGAATGGTATATTAGAATGCAGGAAAATTGTATCAATTTATTTTTTCTCTGTTTTTTGTTTGCTTTGTTTTGTTTCCACCTGCTAAGTAAAACTTAAATACCAAAGCTTAAAGGATTTGTATCTCAGGCCAAACTCGCTATGAATGTTGAAAAAGGAACTGCGTAAAGGGCAAGCCTACTCCATAAGGAAAATACATCGTAAATGAAATGTACAAGTAAATAGTGTTGAAGGCTGTCCTGGATTTGCTGCTGACTACATCATAATATTTCAGAGATTTCACTAATATCAACAGTATTTGTGTTATTTCACCAGAACAGGTGGATAGAAAATACATTCTTAGACCTGGTTCAGTGTACTTGTGACTGTATTACACTGCAAAGTCCTGACCAGGTGAAACTCCAAACAAGACCCCTAAAAAGCCTTGAGACCAACTTGGCTTAAGCTTATGAATGATTTATATCTCAGTCTTGCTTGTCTGAGTTTTGAAAAAGACCAACTGTATGGGAACTGCTGAGTCACGGCCTGAACCTCTGATTGATCACCTGAGGTGAGCCATGAGTCAGCCAGAGGAGCACATGAAGGCAATTCTCCTGTGCTGCCGGAAGGGGTGGAGCCAGGCTCCAGCCCTCCTAGACCTATTTAAGAGCTGGCTACCAGGGGGGAAGGATCTCATCTGGAGGTTGCCTCTCTTGGTGTTTTGTGGTGAGCCTAGCCTAAGGGTAAGCCTTCCATTTTATTCTCTTTTGTTATCATTGTCCACTTTTTTAATATTGTGATTGTAACATCTTGATATCCATTGATCATACACCAACACATGAAATTCTTGAGTTTTTTTTTTTTTTTTTTTTTTTACTTTCAAATTGGACCAGTGTTAGTGAGGTCTTTAGTTGCACAGGTGATAGAGAAAAGCAGCTGCATTCTGCATGAGGGAACACACCAATGTTACATAAAATGTTGTCTAGTATATTTTACAGCTGCCTTCATGTTCTCACATCTGGAAAATATGCTTCATGTTGACAGTTTAACTAGAATACCATGAGCTGAAGCATGCAACAGATTTCTAGGTTTCGTATTCAGCAGAGAGAAAAAAAATAAAACAGCTTTGTTTTTTATAAACATTAGTCATTATGGTATTAACTTAATCCTACAACTCAAGCTGTGTCAGATGTATGTGTATTTACACAGACTTCTGTAATCAAGCAGTGGGTAAATAATTCCCCTGCTACCTTACCAGCACACAGCGTGCTGCTGTGTAGGCACTGCAAATTCAAAAT
This sequence comes from Lagopus leucura, assembly GCF_019238085.1. NCBI lineage: Eukaryota > Metazoa > Chordata > Aves > Galliformes > Phasianidae > Lagopus > Lagopus leucura. Next base: position 80,074,047 of record NW_024962252.1, on the reverse strand, counting down.
ACACATTCATAAACATACATTTTATAGTGCAATATTTTTTCTCTTTACTGAAAATACACCTGATGTGGTGCTCCAGATGAAGTCACGTACACTACAACTCTGCAACAAAACTGAGGCTAGCAGCATTACAGTTATGTTGGCTGCCTGGGTACATAAGCAACAGTATCTTTAATTTGTTCGTAACTTTGCCAGTTATTTTGATAGTTTAAAATTACCACATGTCTTTTCCCAAAAACTATTGCAATCTGTCACATAAACATGAATGAGATGCAAAATCCAGCTTTACTGGGTATAGATAGATCTCTCCTTGGTCATATCCCTTGAAGTTACTGTGGCAGATAACCTAAGGGGTAGATGACTGGTTATAAAACTGCTCCATTCTGCTCACAGTGAAATGGACACAAGACAGTCTTGAATTCCCTGTAGCAGCACAGGGATTGAACTAACACAAGAAGGCAGCTGCACTTCATGTTTTGTGCCATGGGAGGGTGGCATCTGATTCTCGTGGGTTATTGTAAGAATTAGTTTTATAAATCCCTTTTCTCAGGTTTAATTAATAAAGGGATTTGGGTAAAGCAGAGAAAATTATATAATCTGGAGAGAAATGGTCAGAGAAAAAAAGCTTCATCACATTGTGGATTTAATAATGAGAAGCTTTAGAGACCTACCAGGACCACATCTTTGAAAATCATGCAGTGATTTTCCCAAATGAAATTCATTCAGTGTTTTAGAAGAGGGCCTTGGAAAATGAAGTCCATGATGTTTCTTGTAACATGTGGACAGTGCGTAGGCATATATTCCCATATTCATGTAAACAGATTGCATGTTTTCCCACTCCTCTAGAAACTGAGCTAATGCAGAATGACTGATCCATTTTTTTTGGACTGTCAAAATGCTCACTGTAAATTCAATGCACCACTTAGCTTAATTACGTTGCAGCAGAGGATACAGTCCAAGGAGCACAGTTTCTTTTCCCTTGATTAATGAAGTCTTGGAAATCATGCTCAAGAGCATTCCAAGTTCCCCTAAGGTGAGCAAAAAATGCAATACTTAGGAATTAGAAGTGGTTCACACTGAGACATTAGGCTGTAATTCAGCTCACCCTACATTGCTCACTAATTTACTTTAAAAAATTACAAACAGCTTCTGCCCTTCCTCTCCTTCTCAACAATGTTTTGTTTTTCTTCCTTCAGGAGGGACAGTTTAGTTATTAGGGATCCCCACTCAGTCTTCGTGCTAATTACGTAGTTTGGCAGATTTGTTGGAGGGAACATACATTTCATTCTTCTTTTATGTTTCTGATTCGTAGGAAATACTGTGCACATCCCTGGCAGAAGTTAGGGCCACAACCCAAACATTTTTGCCTTGTATGTGTAACTGTTCAGTTGAGAACTGGCGGTGAGTGCGATTTTGCTATAAAACATAAGGAAAAATCAGCTTTTGTAGGAGCTGCAAGGCTAATTTTGTAGGAACTGTATGCAGAGCGAGCAAACATTTGTTGTTTTCTCCTTCTCAGTAATTTACTTCTAATGTAAACTGAAGTGCTTGTATCAGTACTTAATCAAATAATTCCCCTCACACACCATTGCAAATAAACTTTGCGCAGGGAACAGAGGGTGTGCCAATCAATATTTTCTGTCATAAGACTGCAATAGCAGCAGTACCTAGCAATAAGTAATAACAAAGAGAAATAACATATTTGTGAAGAGAGAGTATCAAATCAATGAGCGTCACTTGGGACCAGCCCAACTGAAGTAAGACAAAAAGCGTGGGGCAAGGAATGGTACACAGGACTCACAGGGACACAATGATGCACCTGATAGCATTAACTGAAAGGTGAAAGACCACTCAGCAAATTTGAAATGTTACTTCTGTCACATGGTTCAGTGGTGGACAGAATATTTATAGAATTCAGTTTTGGGGTTTTAAGCCATTTTACAGAAAGTATGTTAACAAGGTTCAGCAATGTCTAATGTAAATAGGTTGCTCTGAAAGTAATACCTCCTAGTTTTTTTCTATGGAGACTACAACAAAGAGCACAATTATGATATTTAATGGAGGAAATTGTCAGCTGCAAAACACTACTTGTCAACACAGTCACTACCACTAGCCATGCATTTTCATCAGTGATGAAGAAAAGCCTGCAGACCTCACTTGTATCAACCTGCAACCACAGGTGTAACCCACTGTTGATATCACCACTGCTGAATGCACTATCCACCACCTCACTGTGCTTGTAGCCACTCTGAGGTCTCCATAAATGTTCAGCAAGTATGGATGAATGTCAGTGGGTGCCATTTTTTCCACATGGAGGAATTCAGTGACACACCATTGCTCTATACGCACTTCCATGTCGGATGCCTTTTTGTCAGACTGTTCCTCTGCTGTCATATGTCACGGCAACAAAATGGAACAGATTATTGGTGGGAAGGTTCAGGTTCTACTGCCATACCACCAACATCCACATCTGATGTTGTGGGCCAACATCATAACATGGGAGGCATTACTTTTGGAGCTGTCCTCATGTTAGTTGTATATGAAATGTTATGAAAAACATACTAAAATCTGAAGAGCTTTCAACAAATGCTTTCAAATAATTTCTTCAAACCATGGCATACTGAAAGCACTTTTTTTCTCCCTTGAGCAAGAAAAAAGGTCTTTGAAAAGCTTATAGAATGTGCAGCACTGAATGTGTGTCTTGTCTAATGAAACCCCAAGGGATACAGAATGGAGCTCATATCACAGGAGAAATTCTAAGGCCCAGAAACCTATTATTTTGTTATAATTAGTATGGAAATCCTAGCATTCATCACAGTATATTAATTAGTAACATTTCTATTGTATCACCACTGGAATGCCTTAATATCCATTAGGCAACTCGTAAAGGCTTTATTTTTACAGGATGGAAGATGCTCATCTCAGGAGCCAGTCTGAAGATGTTGGGGTAATATTGCTGCCTGGAAAGGAAGGTGCTTGGAATGCTAGAAAAAATGAAGATGTCAGCTTTATATTCATCAACACAACAGCTTATCTGACGTTGTAAAATCATGCATTTCACATATTCTGAATGGAGAAAGGGCTGACGTGTCGGTTACTCTCTGTTCATCACTACAATAACAAATTCTAAAATGGGGGAAGCGTTTCCAGATCTCTTGTTAGGAATTTGAAATACCTGCTGATAACAACTGCTGTTTCTTTTTCCTGTTCCTTCAGTAATTATCACTCAGACTGAAAAGAAATGATAGCTGTGGTTTTGTCATTAGAATAAAAAACAGCTGTAACTGAGAAATAGTATAGAAAACAAATGTTAAATACATCATTTTCAAAATTCAGTGGCTCACTCATCTTTCTGTTGTTAATCTAATGAAGCTTGCAGTTATCTAATTATTTCAAATGGAATAAAAAATAAAATAATATAAAGGCAGATAATCTTTATGTGAACAATTATATAGACAACACTACAAGTTTTGACAAGAGCACATTATAATGCCTAAGGTCAGGAAAGCAAATTGAAATGCACAGAAGTAAATGAAGCTTTAACAAAAGTATGCAGTGGAAAAAAATTATATGAAAGGAAAGTTCAGGAAAAGAAAAATAAATTAAGGGGAAATTGCTTAAAGAAAATGGGAAAGAAAAAAATAAATAAGGAGAAAGCTGTTTAAAAATGTTGGATTGTAAAATACCATATTCCGCCTTCACTGGAAATCAATCTAATGGCTGCTTTTTTATAGGTGGAAGGGTAAACGCTCTGACTGAAACACTCTGGATTCCAAACAGCATTGCCAATGCAAATATCACCAGGAAACATAAGCCGTGCACAACACTTGCCCCATAGTTAATTCTGTTGTTCTGGCTTTTACAGGCAAAAACTGCTGTACATGTTGTTCAGTAACATCATACCTGAGCCATGCATATGGATAGGTTTCCTCGATAGCCTCAGTGCATGCAGGGCCTGCCTGGCCAGCAAGGGGCTTGCTCATCACAAGCCTCCTGAGCCTGAAGGGCTCTATTGTCATCATTCATTAAGCTCTTAAGGTAGGATACCTTTCAAATTCTGTATTTTACTCTTGACATACAGAAAACCTACGCTGCTTTGTGTGTTTGTGCCAGTGTTCCCCCACACCTAAGGATAGACTCATAGTTTCAATCTCAGCAACTTGTGCAGTATCGAACCTGAGCTAGTTGAATGACCTTTGCCCTTGTATCTCTATGCATGTGGTTAAAACAAACTGTTTGTGATCAAGTTGCCCTACTGCTTTCAACAGTTTACCACAAAACATCATCTGAGAACCTCTGAGAAATGTGAAGAATTTGTGCTGGCCTTCCTCAGGTCAATTAGAAGTGGCATGTTCACTAATATGGTTGACTCCATGAAAAACATGCCCACAGGGTCACAGCTCTACCAAACCTCCAGCATCTTTAGGAAGCGGACACATCACCACCTTCTGAAGGCCATCTGACTCGGTATTCTTCTGGTTGATACCTTCTGCCTCTTGCTGAGGGAGGAAGCAGCTACAGGCAGTTCTTAGAGCTGATAGACTCTGCCTGGTGTCCTCAGTGTATACCTGAGATTGCCTACACTTTTTCTTCCCTGGGATGGTTTAATTCATTACCAACATCAGTTTATGTGCCCTCCCCTTGTCAAATGAGTGAGATCACATCTTTACAGTCAAGGCAGTCCCAAGTAGAGATCACAAACCTGGCTGACTCTGGGATGTGCTCAGTCCCGGCAGCCTGCCTGGTGGTACTTGTGAACCATGTTGCTTCCTTAATGAAGACTGCTCCCATCCCTGGGAGCTGCCAGCATCACTGGGAGTGTTGAAAGATAAAGTAAAGAGAAGGCTGTTTTAGGTATAGAATTTCACTGAGCTTAGATAAAGGTTATTTTCCCTTTCACCTTGTCTAAAAAAATCCTCTTTTCTGAAGAATTGCTATGGCCTCTCCAAGCCCTTGAGATGCTCAGAATTATAATTATTTGGGGAGGAAAAGATGAAATATTATTGTGTCATGTTTCCACTGATTTAAAGAAAAGCTTACTTGAATATTCTTCCTTTGATGTATGAAAGAGAAGTAATATCATTTTCAAACTCTTTTCATGGATGAATGCAGTATATACTGAATTCATGTCAAGAAGAAATATTTCTCCTTTTTTTCTTTCTCCTCACCAATTCACTTCATCATGAAATGACAGCATTGACTCTTATTAAAATTCCTGAGTTCATGGCACACTTTTTAAAACTGAAAGTGTGTTTTAAAATAAATACATCTCAACTTGATCACTGTATTTTATGTATTTGAAAAGGCAACATGAGGATGTGTTTGCGAGCTATGACTGAGCTATGGATCTCACTAAAACACTTTTTTTAGTGGTCTTGAAATGGAAATTAGTCCAAACTTGGAAATTTTTATATAGAATGTCTGTTTACTTAGTAATTATGGCTAAATGTGATAGCATTTTAAGGTTCATATACTGCTTGGTATCTTTTTCCTGAACAAGAAATATCCAGCCATCTCTGCTATTGCATTGAGGGAGAAAATTTCTGCTGACATCAACAAATTCAAATATTGCTCAAATTCCCCCAATCTCCAAGTTTTGACCCCAAGAGGTTTATTTTCTATGTTATAAATAAGTCAAATAATTATGATGCTATGTGTATGAAGGCAGATATTACAATTTAAACAAAATACAAATATTTGTTATAAGCATAGTATATGTTGTAAGCATAAAAAGAAAGATAACATCACGAGCTTGAACTGATTACAGAAATCAAGTGCAGTTAATGTTTAAAATGTTATGCAAACATTGCATATTGGCTTCAATGTCTTTTAAAGTAGTAAACCTGGAGGGTGGGGTATAATTCAATTTACATTTGAGTAGACATCAGTGATTTTTATGGTGGAAAAGCCAAACAGAATTTTTTTCTCCTTTTTCCCTTGTCCTCTTTTGAGATTGAAAAACAGGCATGAAAGACATATTTAAAGCTATCCAGTGCTAATGTTTTGAACATACCAAACATCAGAGTGTCAGAATTAAAATACATGTATGCGTAAATAAATAGATGTTAAATATGAAAACAAAGAGCAAAATAGGACACTGAGCAGCCATCAAGCAGTTTTGTAAGGAACACCAAGATCCCTGATGTTTTTCATTTGTGTTAGAATATATGCGCAACATTTCTTGAATTTTGTTCCAGCTACTTGATTATTATTGCTTCCTTTTATTAGCTTTACAATGCCTTCATTAATAGGTAAGCATTCTACTTTTTGATCTTTTCTTTTGTCAAAACTAAGAAATGTAGACTACTGTAAAAACAAAATCCGTGAGTTTAAGGAAGACCTATTTGAATGTGAATTTAAGTCAGAAATTCAAGAGGCTTGGAGTAATGATCTGCAGGTGGGAAGTTTCAAATCATTCTGCCTGCACACTAGGAGAAGTTAGTTGTTGCTTCTTTCTCCTTACAGAGCTGCCTGACAATAGGAACTTCCAACAGTGGAAATGCAGAGTAAATTCTCCTGAGAATGCCTGACAGAAAAACAAGGTGTGCCTCAATTTTAAGCTCAAAAAAGCTTAAAAAGACATTTTTTAATGGCAGAGATTTTGCAAAAAAGTTTGCTGTTAGAAGCCAACAGTTCAGTAGCATTTTTAAGATCAGGAAATCCTTCTCTACAATGGATACTTTGTAATGCCAACAGACAGATCCAAAATTACATTGTGACTCATTCATCAGGCATTCAAACGTTTTTATTTTCTTCAAATGTCTGGAGTTTGAATCATCCAAATCTCCATCAAAAGAAGTAAGCAAAAACTTTCTCCTTTCTGATGAGATGTTTTGACAAGAGGCTGTGTCTTTCGCCAGCAAATGCAGCAAACTGTGGGATCTGTATGTCAGCGACAGCAGTCTGCAGTGCTTGCAGTCTCTTGGGCACTAATCAAGCTGCTACCCAACTTGTCTCTACAGATTTTTACCTCTAATAGAGCCTTTCAAAGAACAAAAACACTTTGGCTGTGGTACGGTATATGTACATCATAATGACTTTGTACAAACTGTATACTGTTGAAATTAATCTGTTTAGACAAGTTCCTCATCTGATTCACAGCTTAAGTAACATACCCTGAAAAGGTTTCAGCAGGATTTTCTTAATTTTCTGTGTTGCTTCTATTCAGGCATTGCCGATGTTAATTTTTTTGGTCAAACACAGGAGCAGCAAGGATCTTTGATGCTGACATTCACAAAACCCCATAAATTGCTTTCCTAAGTGATTTAATCCCCAATTCCATTGTAGAAAGTGTAAGAAATGTGTTCATGGAGGCACATAAAGATTCACTTCACAGGTAAGTAAAGTCAGTGCTCACTTGTGAAATCTCACTAGTAAACCTTGAGGATTTTTTTTTTAATTCTTGAGAATACCTGTGAAGTTATTTTTGTATCTCATTTCGTTTACCCACTGCACCGTTCATTACTGAGCAGTTTTTGCCTGTAAGTGGTGAAAAACAGAACCACGAATGGATGAAGTTTATTTTGTCTTCTCTCTTGACTTTTTACCTGAGAGGGACTGGGTTTTGATCATAAACTTAACGAGTTACTACATACAGTGAGTCTAAAATCAGGGTAAGTTCTATATCCCAGCCTGCGGGCTGTGCAGGCATGTACCATATTCATATACACCCCTGTACACCATGTACCCCAGGTATAATAGCATCATTACAGATCATCCACTCTGCCAAACTGACAAAAGCTTAATAATCAAGAACTATGAAACATCTAGGCTCTTGTCTGCATGCCAAAGGAAGCAAATTAACTGCTTAGGTGGTTACAGTTTATTCATGTGGCTCTCCTTGAAACCAAATATAACACCTCACATTTGAGACTCTGATCCTACAGGTTCCTGCAAGCCCCTGAAGGACTGCCTGATTTCACTGCAAAGAGCAGTTCCATTCAGTGACTGACACAGAGCTGATAATGAGAGTTAAGCAAACAAGTGTGTGTTTGATTAAGCCTTTAAAGTTGATCTTTAGAGTTGATCTTTGAGTTGAAACTGAGGTATTCAACAAATTTCTTAGATCTGATGATAACTTGGACTTTATTTCAGTGATTATTCATTTTTTAGTTTCTTCATTGCAACAGTGGCTCCATAGTGATTTGATACAAGCCTAACAAAGAAAAATGATCTAGAATTAGTTATTTTTAAAGTAGGTTTGATTAGAAGCAAGTCAATTAAAGTTTTAGTTCACACACAAAGAGAAAAACTGTAGTAGGGAAATTGCAGTGCAGCCAGACAAACACCCAATTGCTCACACAGCCTGAGAACTCATATTTTCAAACACACCAATGGCACAAGAAGGAATACCTGAGATTCCAGCCTTGGCTTTGCAAGAGTTCAAGCATTCAGACTTTAAAAGTCTTTTGAATAGAAAGTACATGCTCTCCACATTTTTTTAATACTCACTTCTAACTTTCAGAAAGCAAACTCTCAAATGCTATGAAGACGGGCATAAACACTGGTCTATTAATTGAACAGGTTATGTTCAGTTCACCAAGCATTATTACTCTCATTTCCATGACTAGCGTAGCTACTTGACTGTAGCAAGATTTTGAGGGTGGAATATATTTAAGTTCATACCTTAAATCAGAAACCTTTTTCAATTTCTGCTAATTATAATTGTCTTGAAAATAAACCTTTATCTATTCAGATTAGATCTACCACACTTATTGTATTATAAATTAGAACATATTAAAAAAATGCTCTATCTTATTCCACATTAGGCTACCAACACAGCAGAATTACCTTTTCAGATTTGGTGATGTACTTGTGCTATAATATTTCCCGTTTTTGTCCTCTGTTCAAAGCTGGAATATACCTATGTGAGAACTGCCAACTGGAAAAACACCAGTGAGACAACAGACTTGCCAAGGGCTGGGTTGCACCATGCAACCAGAAAAACCATGGAGAAAATTTTAACTGCTGTTTCTGGAATAATTTGTCCTTGTCTACTCTGGTTGTCTTATCAAACATAGATCTAGTTCAGCTGCAGCCTTTACTGTCTCTCACTGAGAGTAATAAATGATTTCTGAGGGTAAGTAATGACTTGAGGCAAAATCCTGACCTCCCGCTCTCACTGAAATACTGTGATTTCAGTGGACAGAATGTTAAAGACTGTTTATATCAAAGTGATGTTTTACTATTATTTTTAATATATTTAGAAGTATTAAATGGCAAAGTAGGCTGACACTCCTGCTTTAGATGTTGGTGTCAACCATCATCAGGCAACCAAAGGGAAGTTACAACCAATGCACATCATTACTACCTGCCAATAACTTGCAGAGAGAAATGACTGTTTCCACTGTGTTATCTGTTTAACAGTCATTAGGGTGCGGGTTTTCTTTGAATGCCTTTGCAAAGTCCACACTGTTATGAATACTCATACAATAGCAGATTGAATCTTGGCTCACTGAATTGACCTGTAATATACAAGCTTCCCTGGAGCAAGATAGCCATTAGTATAGCAATCTGTCTTAGACAGCTAATGAATGGCTGTCACAGCACAATAAACTTACTCTGAATGAAAAACAATTAACTCTGAAACACCACTCCAGTGAAAACTAACCATGAAGTCTGCATAAAAGTAAAGCAAAGAAATAACTTATATAGTGACAGCCTGAGCTGTCACCGTAAGCCATGCCTCACATTTTCCTTTTTCAGCCCCATGGATCTCATAAAAGAAAAAAAATATGATTAATGTCACTCTGCAATCCACCAGTCACAAGACTGTTGGTGGCACAGAAGGATAATTTTGATTTTGAAGCAAGAAGTATGATAAGTATCCCCAAGAACACTTCAAGATAAACAGAGAGCCCAGGAATGTTATTATAAAATGCTCTCCAGGCATTTTGTCCTCATTTTCTAGAATCTTATACGTAATATGAAGACCCACATGGTAATGACTGGGAAGCAGAGTCTAACTTTTCAAGGTCCTTTCTCAACAGGAAATTTTTAGTGCAACATAAATTTACTTTTACTCTGCAGCTTCTAAGAGTGAGCTCTTTCCTGGAAGAAGATGTTGGCAGTTTCTCTGGCCAAAAAAACAGACAGCAATCTCAGCCAGAAATTGCCTTGAGGTACTCCAGACAGCACTGTGATTCCCTTTGATTTGCCAGTCATCCAGCCTCAGTGATACTCAAAGGAAACTTCTCCAGAGATGCAGAAATGGCAAACCTAAATGGAAGGTAGTGTCCATCCAGATGCCACAAAAGGCATGTTAAGATCTCTGATGCCAACATAGGCAAATGGCAACAGGTTTCCTGGCTTAGAAAGAGTAAGAAGATAACCAGAGAACTATGAATAATCAAAATCACATACTCATAAACAAGCGATCAGTCTTTTGTGGAATGAGATGATTATGAAAGAAAGCTGTATACTGTCCTGCATTTTAACCAAACTCACTCCAAAAGCCTGTCAGAGCATTTCAGCAGGCATGACATGAAGACCAAGATCTGATTCCCCCTGTGCTCAGACTGTGTAGTCTGGTGGTGTCCAAATCACCCAGAGGACGCTGGCACCTTCATATCCATGGCACATCTGTGTCCATTGCAGTACCCAGAAATGTTTTCCTTGGGAAAAACCAAACTTGCTCAGGTGAACAAATGAAAGCTAGGAGAGTTTGAGAAAAAATATTTTAACTCGCCAGGCAGAAAGCCATGGCAAATGAAGAACAGTGATAGGACTTCTTCAGAAACAGTCACACTTGGAAAAAAACCCTATACTGTTGCACTTATTCTTTCTTTGCACCTGGTTATGATGGCATTAAATTCTTTGTACAAAAAGTGTCAGAAATTGCAAAGCAAATATGTCATGTAATCATACTCTATGTCTCCGTTTCCTCTGTGAATCTCCAAGTACTCTACAAAGGAAGAGAAATATTGCTATTCCTATTTGAAGTGGGTGGTTCCTGGGTCACAGGTTTAATTACTACCCTAGTAATTGTTTAGTTACTACAGTCTCCCCAGCAGTAACATCTCAGTTCAGCTCTAGCTATGAAAGGAATCAGCTCAGAGATGCATTTTAACCAACATACACCAGAGAGAGAAACACAAACCTTGAAGCGTTCAGGTTACATCTCTACAGGACATGTGAAGATTAGAGACGATGTCTCTTGTAGATACATACAGTCCAAATACCTGTATGTTCTTTCAGATTTATTTCATAAAGTGACTTTTCTTTCCATTCTTCCCAGTAGCACATCTTCCAGCCACTGAAAATGGTTAGAAAGCAGCAGAAAAATTGGGGTGGGAGCGAAGCAAGGGAAAAAGAGAATATTTATATGTGGCTTTAAATATTTTCCAGATTTGTGTTTTCAGAGTTGGGGGAGGAAAAGGAGGAGCATGTTTTTCTAAAAAGCATGGGAATCCAAAAGTTGAAATCTTTAAATTTCCAAATGCCAAAATTCAATGGCGCTAAGTCAAAACAGATGTTTCATTTTGTTTTTTGCATTTTAAAAATGGATTCATGTTTTAATATTGTTGTTCCATACAAAATATTTTGTTCTAAAACACGCTATAAAGCACTCCATTTTCTTCCTCCCTGACTATTTTTAAAGCAGCTTCCCCAGAGAAGTTTCAACAGGAGAAAAGAAAGGGCTTTATGACCTCCCCTACCTCCAAGCTTGATTTTAACCTGCTATGCATACAGCTTGCACTGTTGTCTTCATTATGCTATGCTCAGAAAGAGATTTACTGAAGAAGGTGGTAAATATTCTCTATTGGATATGATATGATGAGATAATGAATGAAGGACACAGAAAAATTACCTTTGCAAAATTCATTTTGCAATTTGGAATAATGTATTTCTTGTCATTTTAAAACTTTGAGGTATCTTTATTTTGTATTATTTTTTCCCATCAAGTTTCTCACAACATGCTTTTTATAGTCAATACTTCACATTTTGCATTTTAGTAGAAGTGTTTTCTTTTGAGAGATATTATAGTACTGAAAGGACCTTAGAACAGTTCATGCAAATATACATATCAAGTATATGCAAATGCACATAGTGCTGTATTTTCATTTTTAATATATTTTAATAGAGTATGCCTCCAATACAAAGAGAAATAAACACCTTCGCTGAGGACTGATTTTCTTTCACTTAACCATCTTCTGCATTTAAAATGTTGCTTTGTGAATGATGCTGTTGACACATTTACAAAGAAGTGTAAAATCTATAAATTTTGAAGCTAATCGACTAGCCTTCACAAACCAATGCCTTTCTAAAGATTTCTATGGCACCACAGAAACATTTATGCAAATATGCCCACTGAGATGAGAGTTAAAGACTGGAGAAGGCAGCTAAAGGGATTTTTTTTGGTAGAACAGATAAGGGTAATCTGAAAGGAAGAAAAATGTAGTTGCAAAATATGGACTTAACAGTGCGGATCCTGTGCGATAGGAAGGAGTGAAGAATAAGAGAAGGGAACACATGCCTGAGGATTCAAGCAGAAAAATGCTAGAACTGCTTTGCAAATGACAGAAATAGCTTCTGTGTGCTATTTTTATCTTTAGCAAAGTAAGTCTAAACAGCATGCAAGGGCCCAGGGTCAGGCTTTTAAAACACAGAGGGTGTAGATAAGATGCAGTGGGTGCAGAGGGACATGTGTAATCTGCCATCTCATTCCCACTAAAAATCAGGAGGTGAGCAACTCGTTTTAACTTCAAAAATTCAGCCCCCAGCTCCACATACAGACAGACTGTACATGAGGGAGCAGCATTTCCTCTTCAAAGTGTTTTTCCATAAACCCTCAAAGAGCCATAGTATATAAGACCTCTTTGGTAGATTTCAGAGGGCTGCAGAAGCAGAGTGTTGCAGCAGGGCTTCTCTGCATTCCACTATTAAATTTACCCACCCTCAGCTGTCCCTTTATAACACTGCACAAGAAATTAAAAGCATTAAGTTATGTTTCTTCATAGCTAGTCTGAGGCCGTGACTTCAAGGGTGACGAAATATCCTGCAGCTTTCAGAAAGAGCAAATTTTATTCACTCTGGCCCTTAGTCACAGACTGCATGCAGAGTTTTGGGCAATATTTTATAATCTTCTGTGAATTACCATGAAACTCTTCCTCAGGGCAGCCCACAAAGGCTGAAAACCTTCTGCTCCCTTTGATTTGGCCCTGATGTGCAAGCTGTCCACCTGGAAGCTCATCAAAGAGCAGGGCTACATCTGTAATTGTCTACGAATAGCACTGTTGCTTCTGCGCTGGCTCCTGAATCCACATGCTGCCTACAGGGTGGGTGCATCACACTTTATTCTGGAAGTTTGTGACTGATGGATGCATGATTGCTTTTCATTTGAGACAGGGCAAAACACTTCTGCCAATAGGTCAAAGCAGAACAACAGCTGCAGCCCAAAAATCTCACTCCTTTTTTTCCCACTGGGATATTCATAAAGCCATTTGAGCTGGAAGGGACCCTGATTGATCACCTGAGGTGAGCAATGAGTCAGCCAGAGGAGCACAGGTGAAGGTAATTCACCTGTGCTGCCAGAAGGGTGGAGCCAGGCTCCAGCTCTCCTAGACCTATTTAAGAGCTGGCTACCAGTGGGGAAGGGTTTCTTCTGGAGATTGCCTTTGCTGGTGTTTTGTGAGCAAGCCCAGGATAGGGGTAAGCTTTCTATTTTTTTCACCTTTGTTATCGTAGTCTGCTTTGCCTAAATCTCTTGTTTATTTTGTGACTATAGCGTCCTAAAATTCTTTGATTATGTAGCTTAGCAGCAAGGTCTTGGACTAAGGTGAGGGTTAGCCCCTTAGTGTATAATGGCAGTAGGTGTGCAGAAAGGGGAAAGAACTTGTATACCTCAGAAAGGCCCATAAGTTCTCTTAATAGGTCAAGATACACCCAGTCTAAAATTCAAAGTTAATCAAAACCCAGGAATTCCTAACAGTGGCTGAATAAATTTAAAAAAGAAGTTAACAGAGCATACACAGAAAAATACAGATCCATGGGAGAATTTTCAATTTAAGCAAACAAGGAGCAGAGGATGAGGTGGTGAGACATAAAGAGAGCACTCAGAATCACACAGGAATCTTGTGAGAGAGCAAAGCCCTATGCAGTCACACTGGAAACCTCACTCCATTTTTCTGACTCTATGACATGTGTCACCCAACCCTTGTGCAATCATTTGGTGGCTCAGGAAGAAGTCCATAGCTTACTGATCATAATTCTCCAACTCAGTTCTTACACTTTGTCTCAAACTTCCCTTTCTCTGAGTGGCAAATCTGTGGGAAGGAAGGTATTTCTAATCTATTTGAGAAAGTGAGGCACTGAAACATGCTGCCCAGAGAGGTGGTGGATACCCTGTCCCTGGAGACACTCAAGGTCAGACTGGCTGGGGCTCTGAGCAACCTGATTCGGCTGTGGATGTCCTTGTTCATTGTAGTGAAGTTGCTCTTGATGGCCTGTAGCGGTCCCTTCCAACTCAAATGATTCTATGATTCAATGAAATATGTTCTTATGACTGTTCCATCACTGGAATTGCAGTGCTTACTAATCTTTGCAGAACACTACTTGCATTCCTTTCACTAATCACGAAATCAGTGTTCATGAGAAGGTTTGCTTTTTTCCTTAGAATCAGCATTTTGAGTTCTTTTTTCCTTTCTCTTTAGATTGCTCCCATTCCGTTTACTTTTCAAGCCCATCTTATTTTCTCTCAAATGATGGTCAAAGAAAGCAGCTGACCTACCATGGTTCAGCTCTCACACAAACTGGTTGCACAGAGCTGTGGACATGAGAATGGTGCTTTTGGAGCAGCTGCCTGCTTGGCTATCAGTACCACCTCCCACAGCCCTGTCTTGCTGCATGTGCTGTTAGCAGGGGTGGATGACGTCGTCACACACCGTTAGCTGCCCAAGAATTAAGCAGGTTGTAATACTGTGTCCTCAAGAAATTACTGCTTCTTGACAGGCCCTTTGTTCTGAGATCAGCCTCTATTTTACTTAACTGGGCCACTGAAGAATGTGTCACAGCATTTCAGCACTGCTCAGAACTGGCTGAGTGGAGTCAGTGATTAACTGCACATTCTGGGATACCTAGTGATCTGCATCGAGTGTTTAGTCCTCAGAATCTGCTACATCCATAAAATCTGAAAAATGGGGCCTTTGTAAACTTTCTTCTAAGGTTTTGAAGCATGTTTTCTTGCAGCTTTTGTGGTAATCAAGTCCATTATCCCTGTGCTGGTGCCCTGAGCTATGTCTTGGCACCTGCATGCAGACATTATATAAATACATACATAGCAGATTTTCAGGCTGCTCGGGACTTGACTAGCTATTGCTTTTGCTTCCTGGCAATCTCTTCGCAAGTGAATTTATTGGCACAAATATTCTTCAACTAAAACAAGTCTGAAGTGGCTCTTATAGAAGTCTTTTGAACTGGTATTGTGTAAAATCTTGCTAGGAGCCCATTTCCCCGAGGTACAGACATCTGATCAAGGAATGTGCTGGAGCACTCACATCCTGTAAACACACGCTCAGCTTCACAACTTCACGCTTTTCTGTGATAATAAATATTTGCAGATGATTGGTATTTCAGAATGCCACTCCCCACTCTAAAACCACTTGTGTTCCCACTTCAACTCTCTCCCTATCATTTTTTTCCAATGGCCAAATCCCCATCTCAAAAGAGACAGAGTAAATCACCCCCTGAAACACCTCACAAGAAGATGAGATCCTGGGATCTCGGTGCTAGGCACAGCTCAGGCACTGTTGATGGACCATGGTCCCACTAGTGCAGCAGCAGCTTCTCCACTTCCCTGCTGTGGAAGAGCCAGGCCCAGCTATCGTCTGCTCCACATCTGGTTGGCAGAGCTGATATCTGGCACTGTGTCCGTATGGATGTTTGCAGTCTGTTGAGTGGCTTGATGAACATGTCAATATGATGGTCAAGCACATCAACTTTCATTTAAAGTAGTGTTGCCAAAGTATGTTTTTTATTTAAAGTGAGGCTGTTTTCAAACTCCCTTTCATTCTTCTGTGATGTCTCATGGCTTACTGAAACTCATTTCTGGAAGGGCTCTGCAGCTCACCCTCTGCTCCTGTTGGGCTGCCCAGGGAACCCTGATCATGCTCCAGCATAGGCAGGGTGCATGGCCTTTGCTACTTCTCCTTGCTTGTATGAAAACATTCTGACACCACCTGTGTTTAGCAGTGGTTAGACATAACTGGGTCTAGACTTTGTCCCTGCTGGAAAAGAGTGGGTAGGATCTGAGCAGCATAAGAGCATTCCCACAACAATGGAGTCTGAACAGCACTGCCCAACACTGTTGAAGTGAGGGCTAGCCTCCAGGAGGCTGCATGCTAGTACAGATGAGGACACCTAGGAAAGCTAATCCTTATTAACCTTTAAAGTGGATTGGTTAAACTAAATTAAACTCCAACATACATGCTTTTACTCATCAAAATGGAATAAGCACTGGCAGCCACAGTGATTTATTTAACAGAGTCCACAGGGCAGTTTAATTCAATTTAATTAATTCATTTTGGAATTCACCCCTTTAATTAAATAGAAGTTCACTTTCTAACTGTCAGATTTGTTGACAAGCCTAAATGAATAGCCCTTAAAACAAGATCGTCTGTTTTTCTTACTAAAAAATGGAAGATGTGAGAGGAGCTGTAAAAAGAGCTGGTACAAGAAAGTGCTTGGCTTTCTTTTAAATTACAAACCACTCTATGATATTTCACATACTTCTATACTGCTGCTTTGGATTTCTAAGTAAGAATCTGAGATGCAATTAAATGATAACAATGTATCCTCGTTCTGTAAGGAATCATCCAGTTTCTGTAGACCTGTACTGAATTAAAGCTTATAAAAAGCAAGACCAATAACATTCCCTTAGAGATATGTGTAATAAATGGAGTCTGCACATCCCCAGGCTCTATTCCAGGTGCCAAGAATGAGCAAAAAGTTATATTTGTTTATACACAATGAAATACCAGTGCTGTTGTTTCAGTGATCTAGCAGTAAAGTGAGAAGGAAATATAAGACCAGTTTCAGGTGCTGTTTTTCAGTGGGTTTCCTGTCTTTAAATTGTCATTGAACTACCCTTGCTGCCCAGTTGGATGACTAAAGACTTCAGGAAAAAGAAGGATGAACTGATAACATAGTGACTAATGGCTAATGCATTTATGGCACTACTGCTTATGTTTTGATGCCACAATGTGATATTTTCTTGATGCTTGAATACATTTGTGTATAGAAACTATTCAAAGTTGGTTAAAAGGCTGCTGCTGAGTGGGAATTTTCGGTTTCTTGAATTGCTTTTTATTATCTGGGAAGGGCAACTAGGATACAATTCTTCAAGAGGTTATTAGGCATTATCTTAATCCAACAAAGCACTTAAGCAAAGAGCTTCAAAGCTCTGTTGTCTCCTTTAAGTCAGAGGATTCTACTGCACCTTGGTGATCCAGTGTCATGTGAAAGCTACCTAATGGGGGACAGCAAAATTAATTGCTTCCAAACCATCAACAGTTAAAAATGCAGCTGCAGCATTCCAGTAATAACATCCGGGAAATCTCAGCCCCCATAAGATGACACTGACCACAAAAATCTCCCAAGCTTAAACACTCAGAAAAATGATTGCTTCTGCTTTTTTAAAAAAAACCTGTCTAGTGACAGCAGGTTTATGAATTAAATTTGTAGCAGCAGTTATGGCCAATATTGGGTGGATTTCCTCTCTGATGAGAGAGTGATATCAGCATGCGCTGTTCTCTGAAGGTCTCAGAACACAAAACCATGAGGGATTGTACAAAGGCATTTCTCTCAAGCCCTCCAGATGGGGCATTAGAAGTCATCGCTCTGCACAGCTATGCAAGGTACAGTCTCTGATTTACAACCCCACATATTAAGTCAATTTTCAGACTGGATATTACAACCCTAGACGCATGAAGTACATTAAGCAGTTCTGTGGATAATCGAGAAGTTTTCCATAAACACCTAATCAGCTTTGGTGTAGATATACACTGTGATATGGGTACAGTTTATCTTTACATAATGCATGGATGCTGCCTCAGCTTTTCCTCCCTTAAAATACCTCTCCTGGAGTTGACTTGTTTTGAATTTCCTTTTCAAAGAAAGGAAGAGTCTGAGCACACAACATAGGTCAGATGTCTCCCTTCGTCTGGGTGCCCTAATGATCATCAGAGACTCCACAGAGGGCCTTCCTGCCTAGAGGAAGTGCTGACTCTTGTGAAGAAACTTTTTCCTCATCAGTAGGGTCTCTCCATTGCTTTTCATGTCAGTACTTCTGGCCCCATATGACCAGCTGAGTACTTCACAGCTGTAAGGAAAGAAGCTTATATGAGCCAAGGCCACCTCCTCCTACAATTTAAACATCAACAAGCATGTTGATTACAACACGGGGCAGATCATCCTCCTGCCACAATACTTGCATATACGACTTCATCTTTTTTCAGGGCTTTGTCTCAGTCACCGTATAGTTTTCATTAGCTTCTCCTTCTACTAAAATATATAGGGATATCATGCAGGATAACACATATAGATCTGAACCCAGATTAGATCTTGTATAGGAGCACCAGAAAGAAAAACTCAGGATCTTAGGCAATTCTGTAGCACTTGCATACCAATGAGGAATTCATTTTTCCCCTCCAGAACAGTTACCTGGGTTGATTGTCCCCAACAGGAGGTGATTTGTGTGCCCATGCAGAGACATGCAGGGTGGAGAACTGGCTGCACCTCAATAAATATTGGTCAGATGGGAAACTGCCTCTTGCTGGGTGGTATTGATTTCAGCATCTTGCCTTACTGATTCCTTCATGGCACTATGACAAACTTCAGATTTATCTCCACCTCTGGCATTAAGTCTTCAACAACACATCCATGTGCCAAGACCATCCAGAAAAAAATGTGCGCAATCAAAAAAATGTATGTATTTCTCCTCCTTTAATGACAGATTAGCTTCATTTTTAACTATAATTGCAGTCTGAAATGGTTAAGATGTTAACAGTGCATATAGTGTGGTATTTAGAGAGTGGTAATCATGCAGTAGTTGAAGCAAGGGTGGTAAGTGAAGGCGAAGCATTTTATTAGACTTGGTGCTGTTGCAAGAAGAAACAAATGAACTTTGGTCTCCTTCACTCTGAACATCTGAATACCTTTTATTTGCTTTCCCTTTCTACAAACCATGTCTTAATTCTGCATTAATAGAAGGTTAAAGATGCAAATAAATAGAAGGTTAAAGGTGAAAAGAAGAAGAAGCAGTCAGTTCCAGCAGAAATCAAGAATGATATATTCCAGTTTTCAAATTTTAAGTTGTTGAGTAAAATCTTGAATTTAAGCAGAGTTTGTTTCACACATCTCAGGTCTTACCATTCAAAATATGCCTTGGTCTTTATTTCTAACTTGTTTTCATTTTTATCAAATGACATAGCCCACAACTCTTTTCCAGCCTATTTATTTATGCCACGCTTACATAAATCAGGATCTTTGTTTCTGCTATTTTTTCCAAGCTCATTGTGTGTCACTGCTTAAATCTTAATAAAGATCTATTCTCTGAAGCATTTTAACTTCAGAAAATCAAAACTGCAGTCACTAATGATGAATGTTTAGATTCTTGTTTGGGGTTGATCTGTAGGTCTAGAAAATTTCTTAACTTCTATTTGTGAAACAGGTGCAAAAGGAGAGAAATTATTTCAAGATACCAACACTTAATCTCACATGATTTCTTTCAACTTTGGCCAAAACTTTTGTCTTTGCTAATACCAAGGAAATACTTGAAGTATTCAGCAAAATAATAGATGGAAATTCTTGACTGGCAGTTGTTTGCTTAGAGCATAATAACCAGTCCAGTACCACATAATAATAGTATGGGAAGGCATTGCCCCATGCTTTTGAAAGGACAGTTGTAGGCGCTATAGAAAAATAATCACCGATCTCTAATTTACTACTTCATCTAAATCTTTCCACAAAAAAAACCACAATGGGTGAATCAGAGCTTTTGCTAGGGCACAGCATTAGCATCTCTTATTTCCACAGGAAAATATATTCATAGGACAGATGCACCCACCAGCAGCAGGAGTGAGTCAGGTCCTGGCTCCCGTAGTCGGAAGTGGTTGAGCATTGTGGCAGCACCAGTGGGAAGACAGGGCTGCGAGCTCTGCCTCCCAGCTCTCTGGAGGTGTGATGGAGGGCTGACTCAGAGGAAAACATACCATCTACTGACTCGGGTTACTGCTTGCAGTACCCGGGATTTTCCCTGAAAACTCCCATTCAAAACTTCACAAGAAACCCTACTGATATACTGGCAAGGACTCAAGAAGAACAAAAGTCATCCTACAGAAAGAGAAATTGGGTCTGCTTACTGGGTGTTTTCTCATTGTTTTATACCCCATAGAATTCAGTTTTCGATAGCTAAGCCACCAGAAGTATCAGAGAGAATGTTCCACAAGTGAAACTGGCATTTCTTCAGCAATACAGTTCAGCAGTATAGTGTGATTTCGCAGTGAAATAACAGAAATAAATTAGTTTCATGATTATGGTAGTATTCTGCTAAAGGCAATTGCCACAAATAGAGCCTCTGTGACAAAATCAAAGCAAAAGTCTGTACTGTAGCTATAAGTAACACCACCAGCCAGCATCTAAGATCACTTACTCTACAGGGTTTGCCTCATCCTCCTTTGTGTTAGTGCGGAAACTAAATTACGGTTTATATCCAGTGAGCTAAATGTATTTCTGAAATGTCCTTGAAAGTCAATGGACATCATCTTTTCAGGAAGCATCATGGGGCAGTGTGAGCAGAGAAAATAAAACTCCATGGTCTCCACATCATTTTTTTTTTTTTTTGCTCTAATTTCCATCCACTAGTTTCAGTGGACTTCTTTCCCAGATTTGTATTCATCTAGTTATAGTCAGCTTCATTCTGTATTTTAGGAACTTTATATAATTAGCTTTTAAGGATGAGCACTGAAAACATTCTAAGAACTGAATTTTTTTGTGATACTGCTCTTGTACCTCTTTGTCTGGAGAAGGAAAATATTTGGCCTCTTTTTTTGTAGGCGTGTGTACTTCATATTCTGCTCTTGATTCCATTAGTGTTAGTTTTGAACAACTCCATTTATTTTGTTTATCTATGTTATTAATCATATTCCTGACATTAGAAACTGGCAGCCTTTTCAGATGTCTGCTGAGCCAAAATTCTTTGTTCCACTATTGTGCACCTAAAACGAACACTTTCTAAAATTCAACACATTTACTCATGGTAGCATTACCTCTCATAAGTTTCATTAGTAATTACTAATGTTTCTTTCCTTTGCAGGAGATAACAAGTCTCATTTAGATGACCTTAAAATGATTTTTTTTCTTGAGATGACAAAGTGTTAGATCCTCTGCACTCACATGTAAGCTAAATCTGCACAGCAGTAGTGGGCCTTCTGTTTCTGAAGCAGCATGAAAAAAGTCCTTCTGTTTGTGGTCCCAAATACTTTCAGGATGCTTTTTTGGCTGTGTCACTGTAGGTGCAAACTTCATTTCTCAGAATACTTAAGCAAGTAGATAGCCAGGTAAAAAAAAATCTGCCTGTGCATCACCTAGCCTGGCTCTCTGGCAAGGTACAACTTTCTTGTTCAAAAACTGAAGGAACTGTCCAGACGATAAACCTGTGCAGCCCTTTCTGTGAGTACACAGTGTTTACAATTATTCACATTCCTTGACATGCTCACTCCTGTAGTAATTCCTTTATTTTGCATCAGGAATAAAGCACAAAAGCTGCTTGTTTAAAACACCCATTTTCCCTTCTGCTTCTGTAACTCTTCTACTGGCTGGCCCCAAAGTCCATATTGTGAGATGACTTTCCAGTGCCAGGGCATGTATTCTATCAGCAGATCAGGTTTAAAGGCTTTCTCCTACACGTGACAGTACAAGACCGAGGTTACTCAAGTTGTCTTAGAAATAGGAAGGAAGGAAACAGAACAGTAGGCTCACAGAAAGGTGCCAAGTACCTTGAAAGAGCATAGTGGCTATTTTTATTTGTCTATCTTTATTTGTCTTTCTTTGTCTTTATTTTTATGCTATCAGTGGGTCACATACTCCTGTTGCTAATGGCAAAAAGGACCAGCAGTGAGATGATTTTGTTGTCAATCAAGCACAATGTCTTTTAATTCCTACATTCAGCTATCTCTGACCATCTCTTGCCAAAATTAAGGGAAGTCAGGTGGTTCGGGGCAGACAAATCCCATAGCAGTGCTAGTGATGTGAGACTTTCCTGTGCCAGGCTGGATGCCAGCAGCACAGCTCCTGGATAGGGGTACTCTGGGAAGGTGGGTGGCCACAGCACAGCAGGCTACAGGGCAGCAGGCTACACAGGGGCACAGTTCATCTGGGCAGGCCCACTACTTCCTCATCCCACTCGCTTCCCCTTCATTGGAAGGCAGAAAGTTTGCTGAGGTGAATGCAGAGCATTGTCAAATGTGACGGGGAGACAGGAGGAGGAGCAGGCTGTCTCCTGAGTCATTTCATTGTTTCTGTCTTCTGATATAGCCTGGTATATTCCCTACATAATGCTATCTTTTACATGGTTTTTCTGTATTTTTGCTCTCTATCCTGTACCCTGAGAGTATAATGTGCTGCTGCTCCCGCTCCAGCAACTTAGGGCCACCTCCCCCTGTCTCCTGAACAAATATGGATTCTCATTTCTAGGAAAATTTGGAGAACTGCTGCTAAATCAGTTCTTCAAGTATCTGCCAGCACATGTGGTTACTTCCAGTTTTTGTCAGCATTCGACCTTCTGCCCGTATGCTCAGCCTTCAGTCTCTCCTCTCCAGCCAGCTTTGCATTTCTTGTCACTCAAAGCCTCCTATCCCCCTGAATGAGAGGGAAATGGAACTGCCCTAATAGCCTTTGACAGACTCATGGAGAATAAACTTACCTGCAAATATCAGACAATTAACTACCCACATCTAAGAATTCCATTTGGAGATTGAGACACAATATAGATTATCTCAAGGAAACTCAGAAAGAATGGAGCTTTTTTGTATTGCCTGTATTTCCATTTTCACATTTGTTGTATATCCATTTTTGTATTCTTCCTTCAAGGAAAATTAGAGCAATCAGTATTTTAAATAGTATTTTTAGTTTGATTCACAAACAGACCTTGGTTTTAACAGACACAAAATAATAGGAGAAAGAAGATAATTTCCTATACCCACAGGGAAAGAAAAAAAGATTGCTTTTTAAATAGCACCGATGCTGATGAAAACAGGTTCTTTTGAGCTGACATCTGTTTGTCTTCTGCTCACTACAGCAGCACACAATTGTACCAATTATAGTTGAGATGCTCCAAACTTCCACCTACACCACTTCACCAGACGCCCTTGCTCTGGGCTGGAAAAACACGCTGAATTGTGAGGCATCTTTTATTAAACAAACAGCAATTGAGAGAGAAGCAAGCCCTTAAGCCATCACTGTGTTCTGCTGAGAGCCCAAGTGAACTGCTACTAAGAGCAGGGGAGAAGTCTCCTGCAACAACCAGGCGCCCTTAGAGCAGACACTCAAATAATACGACGTTATTCATCACAATAGTATCTCTCATTAGCAGATGATTATCGCTACAGATGTAAACAAGATGAGGCTTCTAGGGAGAAACAGTTTCTTTTATTAGACTAGTCGGCATATTTGGAAGAAACTTACAAGTTTTGAGGAACACAGACTCTACTGTAAGGCACCGTCTGAAACCATTTTCAACGCGTCTGTTCTCCAGTCACTCCTCACTTCTTGGATCTTCTGTTGCTTGGGGAAGTTCTCCGGGACACTGCACAAGTTATCCTCTCCCAGGATTTGATCAGACAGTTTACGCCACAAGTGTATTTGTATCATGTAGTCCTGGTGTCTCCTGGTGCAGAAAGCAGAGGAAAGTCTGGAGGAAAGCAGAGCCCTGTCCTGAAAGCCAGCACTTCAGAGGCTGTAGTAAAAGGGACACCCCAGGGGACAAGAGGTAGGTGATGCTGGCATGACAAGGGGGTTCCCAGCCCAGAAGCCCATGGGAGGACCGCATCCTGTGGCTTTTCCCCACTGTTACCCCTCTTTCTCTGGGCTCCCAGGGGTCTGACATACAACCTAGTTCAGCACAGGGAAAAAGCACCAGGGGCTTTCCTGTGCCTGCCCAACTCGCAGCCCACTCAACTGTGCTTAATGCTGTCTTCATGCTGTCAGCTCAGTGATGAGAAAGAGTGCTACCTTCAGGAAAAAAAGAACTGTTTGAAGTGGTGGAAGGTCTCCAGACACTGCAGCAATGCACACGCCTTGTCGCTTACAAGAGGAAAGGAGGACGCATGTGACACTAGCTGTGGGTGACAGCCGTGGGCAGATGCTGCCATGCCAGAAGGACTCAGCATCACTCATCCAGCACCTCCCCAGCAAGGGATGCAGCTCACAAGGGTGGAACTACCAGTCACCCCAGACGCTGTGCAGGAGGCCATCCCAGCAAGCTGTCGCTTCATTGTCTGCATGCATTTCTTTCCTTTGGGGGAGGCTGTGCACTGCTCTACGCACCCCATTAACAGTCCTCACCTTCTCTCAAATATGTTCTTGGTTTAAATGATGTGTGTTGCAATCACCTCCAAAAGTCTTTTGGATGCCTTTTTCCTGAATGCTGAGTCTTCACAAATTAAGCATGTCAAAGCTTATGTGCATCTTTTTCTTTCTTACTGTACTTCTTATTCTGAGAAGCGTGGTCTGATCATAGAGAAACATTAGCCTGCATACCGTTTTCAGAAGCTCAGAGATCTCAGCACTTGCCACACAGCAAGATTTGGACTTTCTGTGTACTAGGTATAGTTCCAGCCCTCATGGAGGTAGAAAGGAAAGGTTTGAAAATGAAATGCTGATCATCCTGAAAACAAAGGACAACCAAAACCATGGATATAGTTTTTAAAAATACGTAATGTTAGAACACCTTGAGATTTTTGGAAGTTTGGGGCTGGCAAAAGAAAATGCGCCTCTTAATTTCCTGGGTTTGGAGAAAGATGTATCTGTACTGCAGAAGAATAGCTGTTGAGATTTCATTTTCATCCTGTTAGCATCCATCATCACTCTGTAAGAAGCAGACACACACCATTTCAAGCAGTCTGGGCCACATCCTTATTTAGAGAACAGTCTCAGCTTCCTTGTACTTTTTGGTCTGAGCACGCTCAAGCCATGCTACGCATTAACATAACAGCTGACAAAGTTAATCAGCAGTAATAGAAGCACTTGCATGACTTGACCCGTATAATCTATTTGAGGACATCTCTCTCTTGCCTGCTCTTTTGCTCACCCTGTGCTTTTATGTCTAGCTCACTTATTTTTACCCGTCATCTGCAGGGCAAGATGAAAATACTGTAGCGTGACTGTGATTACTGGGCTGCACAGCAGAAGTTACTTTTGGCAGTAGTTACTATAGAGTGGGTCAAATATAGCTGTAAAGCTGCTCTTTTGTGGCATCTTGGTTTTTTTCCTCATCTAAGTGAAAATCTGTATCAGAAAAATGTTGCTTGGTTTGAGACAAAGGAAGTAAAGAAGTAAAAAATCCAATTAAATTTTGGAAAAAACAAACAAACAAACAAAAAATACACATTAAGGAGTGCCAAAGCAAAAAGGAAAAAAGGAAAAACTCTTTCTTGAAAATTACCTCAAGTGTTATTATGCGTGACAGGAGATGTTACTCTTTATTCCTGATGTGTTTTTGTTGTTAATAAACTATATTTCTTCTAATCAAAGGGCAGAAAATCGAAATGAAAGGAAAATTTCTGTAGACCTCTAGACCTCTAGGCTTTCCTTACAATAAGAGGTGAAAAGGCCTGATTTTATGTTATTTGAGAACAGAACTAATGCAAGACATCAGATAGAAAGGACCATTTTCTCTCTTAAGAATGAGAAATAAAAGATACAATACAGATAGAAAGATAATTCTCTCCATGTAATGATGATGAAAGCAAACCAAGCCACAGAAAATTCATTCTCATTATGCTGCATATATGCTTTTTTTTCCCCTTGGAATACTGCCTTGTGTTACTGTGCAGTGAGCATCCTGCAATTGTCAGCTGACTGTCTCTGGGAGAGAGTGTGCAGCCCTGGGCTGGTAACACTTGGGATGTGCTTGGAGACTCTCATACTGCATCTGACATGGAGCTGGATGCCTTTCTGCCCTTATCTTCTCGAGCAAGGGGTGTCGCTATCTAACCTTACCAAGAATATTAAAGTACAGGCAGACACAATTCCATGTGCTATTTTTAAATCTGAAAGTATGCAAATACACATGCAAGTAAGCCATGGCTCAGGCATCCTGGTGTGCTTGCCAGGATACAGCTGCAAATTTTGAGGGGATTCTGGAACAGGCAACTGCATCACTACTCCCATTAAAATGGCTATTCTATAACATTCATTCTCTGAGTTAGGGAGTCTGAGTCTGAGTTAGAAAAATATTTCATTCCACGTTGTTGTGAAATATTCCATTTGCACAATTTTTGTCTATGGAAGTATCACAGGGAGGCAGGTGAAGACAAATAAATTACATCATAACTTACTACATACACTTCATGCTTGTTTATCCTCCATACTATCCATTTCCAGATGACAGCTCTTCCAAACTTGTTTTGATGATGAATTTAGAAGTACTTCTCTGATTTTGCATTTCATGCAACAATGGACGAAAACAGAATTTCTTAGTTATTTTTACTGAGCCTAGGTAAAGAGAAAGGACATTTGATTCAAATGAATACATTCAGAGTGGATGGGAGAGTGTTAGTTTCTGTGAAGCCAGTTCTTAGTGGCTCTGGTGATCCACAGGAGAGGTCCAGCACTACCTGAGAGCAATGGAGGGTTCTCAGTTTTGATTTAGACTTTACCAAATATATTCAGGAAGCATCACTTGCATCAGTGCAATATAAAAAGAACTGACCAGCAACAAATCAATGGAGAAGTTCAGCTATCTCCATCTAGGACATGAGCCTACTCTTTGTACAACAGAAGGCTGAAAATATCCAGCGAGCCTTGAGCAGCAGAAAAGAACTAGGTAAAATTCTATGCAGCTGAGATTCTCAAATAGAGACAGTAGCACAGAAGGCAGCCTTAAATTTTTAAAAATAGAAAAAAAAAAAAAAAAAAGGCGCTTTATGATAAAATCACATTGCAAATATACTTTACAGAGCATTGTAAAAACTTGAAAAGGGAAACAGAAAATTAAGGCCAACAAAATTAAGGAGAGCAGGAAGAATTTTGAAATTTTTGAAATTAGGGGGGTAAGAACAAAGTTATTCAATGCATGGATTGAAAAAATTCTCAACTTTGAAAAAGTGGTTGAATTTTCAAGAGTAGTGAATGCATGAAAATGTCTGTTGTCAGTGGAAAGGCTTGGAAAATTTGTATTCAGAAATGTTATGAGAGCTTGCTGAGGGCTTTCCTGAACTCTTTCCTTGAATCAATTTTGGTTGATGTTTTTTTGTTTCAGTTCAGCAGCTCCTGCGATGTAGAGGAAAACTGGGGAAGACTGAAGATCACTTAGGATAGTGTCAATATTTAAAAAACAAGTAAGATGAGAGGTATTGCATTGGTGCTCATCTCTGAATCTCAAAGGATATACCCACACACTTCTCATGAGTCTAGCTATACTGCACAGTGCAGCTCTGTACAGAGATACTATCTTTGTTTCAGGAACAGTTTAGCTGCATCAGTGTAGCCTCTGTCCTAATTTAATTAGCCTGGGCATACCACTGTGCTGATGCAGCTAGACTGTTCCCAGTTCTGGAGCTGTTTCAGTTGGAGTTATGTCAGGTATTGTAGCATATTTTTGTATTGCACCATAAAGGCACAAAGGCTAGGCTCCATATGCCTGTCCATGTAATATATTGCTCAACAGAGAGGTCATACTTTTACCACTGAGGAGAACTTCCTATTGGAAGAACAGGCATCGATACAACATAAATCTCACCAGCTGTCCTTCCAGCATGGTAATTTGTACTTGTCTCCAGCAATAGTGCATTCACAGTGCTACAAATGATGATTTATGAGCACTGATGTAAAATACAGTTCAGATGTTGCCACCATATCATGAACTACTTTGCATGAGACTTCTTAGTGCAGATAAGGTCAACAAGAAGGTGCCAGCCATGATGATTTACACACACACAGCCGAAAAGGAAAAACAATTGAGAGAATACTCTTGATAAAAAGGGGCCAGAAAAATACTGAAGACATAAGGAATCATCACACGTTTCAGGCATGGTTTGTTGAAGAGTAGAAAATGGGATCTTTCATCTGTTCATCATTTTGTTTTTATTTTCTGCGGTTGGATTTTTTAAATAATTCTTCTTCAAGTCCTGTGGGACTTCTTCCGCAGCAACTGCCCTGGAACTTATTACCCTAATTGTATGGATAATTCGTGCGACCCGCAGGCTAGTACTTGGACTTGGCTCTCCATACTGCCAACTCTTCTTTTTTTTCCATCAAATTTTCTTCCTTCTTTAGTGCCATACTTCTCATCTTTCTCTTTTTCCTCCCTGCTGTGAAAATGTTTCAATTCTGCTCCCTCTAAATTTGCCCTCACCAGAGCAGGAGATATGGGATCTGACAGAGTTCTCTTCAGGTTGCTCATAAGCAGCAAAACATTGGCCATGGCAAGCTCCTTGCAATCAGTCAGCTGCCAAGAGAGGTTCCTCAGGTACACCTCCAATGCCTCCAGTAATGCAATGCAAGCCTAGAAACACTACCAGCTCTTCCTAGAGGAATGAACACACGACTGTTCATCTCCTCAAAGCCAGACCTTCTAATTCTTCCTCACCTTACAGCAGCCAATGAGCAATGCTGGGTTGGTGCTGCCAGCCCGCTGCTGCACTGTTGCTTCTGCAGGTACAATTGTGCCCCACAGAGGTACAGTGTTTTCTCTATATGGTCCCATTGCTTTGAAGAACGTTGTTGAACATATTTAACTTGGACATATTTAATTGCTTTTGTCATTAGCGTGACATGCTTCATTGAAGCATGGATACAGGCAACATCCCTGAATGTGCATGTAAAATCTTAACTAAGAATTGTAGGAGGAAAGAATGAGAAATAAAAAATACATTTTTTTTTGCACTGTCCGTGTCTTTAGCTCCTTCTATGAAAGGGGAAGAGTGAGGTAAAAGTGTTAAGGGAAATCCAGGAATATTTCTTGGTGGCAGTAAAGCTTTCCTTCCCAAGCTAACACCCCATCTACTTCACCATGAGATTAGGGAAGAAAGAAATACAGTCATCATTATTGCTTCCAGAATTTGCAGAGAGATACTTAACTCTCCCCTTGCAGGAGGGGTTTTTTGTGTATCCATATGCTTTTTAAAGTCTTTGGCAACATCCCATCTCTACAACAGATTCACTGCAAACATGTGCATTGTATTAGTAAGTTATATTGTCCTTTACCTTCCCTCACCATGTCAGCAGTATCAAGTTCTGGAATTAATTTGATCTCTTCTTTCTTCATCCTTGTTGTAAAAAACCCAGTCCTTCCCAGCTACTTATGCAGTATTTTAAGAGGAATATTTCTTACCATTTTAGGCATTTTAAAAAATACTTTGGTTCCTAGAATCCCACAGCTTTCAGTTAGAAATGAATTTGCCCCTGGAATCACCAAGAAAAGTTGCAAATAATTTGAAAACTAATAGTCCCAAGCAAGTGAAAAGAACTGTGAATCTGTTACTGTTAAACCTCATTATTTTAAAAACAATCTAATGATCTTTGTGGTCTGACTTATGACTTCTGAATGCCTGGGGCTGGTGCATTGTCTTTATTGAGTTGATGGAGTGCTTTATTCACACGCTAAAGCTCTGGCACTTTCTTAGGAAGAGGTGTACAGGTGGGATAGAACCAATAAAGATTATTTTTGTTTATTCATTTCCTATCTGTGTTCTTATGCTTTCTTGAGCATTATCTCACATGTTGAGGTACACTGCCTCTGCTCTGCAAAATTTTTCACAGGGCAGAAGTGAATTTTCACTTATTAGGCAAAGACAGTTCATTTCTCCAATTCAGATCTGGAGCAAGAAACTTTATCAAGAAATCAGGAAAGAACCATATCTATGATACCCTCAATCTTTTTTGAGGTCTTGTTACAATTCTGTAGGTGAAAGCAGGGTCTGTCAGCACAAACTGCTCATTTATCTGTCCCGTGGATACTTGTACACTGCCAAGTCTCAACTCTAAGCCAGTTCCCAATACACACTCTGTACTATGCAGCCCAGGACATATACATGGCTGAAGCAAAATAAGGCTTTTCCTGCATTCCCTGCACGTATTGTGTATATCCAAGTTCCAAAAGCTAAGGTAGAAGTTCTTCCAAAAATATTGAGGCTTCAGAGCTGAAACAGTATCCGCATATTGCAGCTTTTTTCCCCTCTGTGTATATACCCTTCTTATCAAGAAATGTTCATGAGACCCCTGCACAAAACTACATAACAAATAATATAAAACTACATACTTTTTAATAGCCATTCTCCATATCAAAAAGCATGCACATGGACATCTGGTGAATAATCATTGGAAGATATGGCATAATATTACCCCAATTCTCACATTTGTACAAATCACTGAACCAAAAGGAATGTAGATGACTCTTCCTCTCCTCTTTTTTTTTTTAATAAATTAAATACACAACCTGCCCCTTCTGGAAAATGCTCACCACATTTTAAACAGTCATAATGAAAAACAGAAGGCCAAAGTCTGGCTGCTCTTAAGTGTGTGTGTTCTGCAGGACCATTTCCTTTGTCTGCATGTCTCTGGTGACAGCTGAAGCCTGCAAAATGGTCAGACTCAAGAGCCATGGCTGCAGGCTCTGTGCCTGAAGATCCAATTCTGTGAGCCCTATGACTGCACCGAATCTGATTAACCATTTCAGCCCCAAAGGACATCCATGGAAAGAAGAAAGGAGGAAAAAAATACCTTTTCTATATGAGGAAAATGTGATGAGAAAGGCTACAGAGTGGAGGGGTATGAGCTGCCCTTCTCACCCTAACACTATGTACTGAAATATACTTTCCAAATGGTAATCAAATTTGCTTAATTTATATTCTTATCCCTTATGAAACCTATTTCTGAAAATATTCTGGGAAAAGTGCATCTTTTCAAGAACACTCATCAGAAGCAAAATTCTGCAGTAATCCATGAAAAGAGTATGCAGGGTTTGAACTTGAAGCTTTGCAGAGATCAGATGGTGTCCTGGGCAGGTGTTGGGCAGGAACTGCCACTTGGGTGTTCCTGTCTCATTGGGGCTCTGCCTGAAGTCTTCCTTTTGTGCTGGAAACACTCGATGACCACGTGGAAGAAGAGGAGAGGCTGAAGCAAATGTAAATAATTTACACTACTTCAGGAGGCAAACTGTCTTTCCAGGCTGCAAGTAGCTCAGTGAAAGGCTGAAATGGGTGAGAGAAGCATTTGGTGTTGAGTGATGGATTTGTTACCTCCTCTGCTCAACAGTGGAAACTTATAGGGAGGGCAGAGCACTGAACTTTGAGCTCAGACTCCTTGAGGAACAGCTTGGAGATTTGAAAAGCCAAGGGTAATGCATAGTTTATGGAAGAGCATGAGAGAAAGAAAATGCTTCCTCCATGCTGAACACATTTACAAGAGCTGAGAGGAGAAGAATGAATTCTCCAAAAAGGCCAGCATGGAAGTGAGTAGGACTCGAGTTTATTTCTAGGAAGCTCACCAAATCCAAGATTAGGTATCAAAACAATGATAAAGGGACACTTTAAAACACCACTGGAAAAAAATAAATTCCAAGAGTTGCACCCAGTGAATCATGTTGAATAAGTGGTGCATGCAGGCCAAAGCAACAGGTCCTGTACTTTATCAATAACAATTACAGTTATTTTGCTAGTATAGAAACTTGCAAAATGTGTTCTTAATTAAATTTAGAGCAATCCATACATTCAGTGTCTATGGGAAAAAAAAAACAGGAAAAAAAAAAGTGTTGGGGAATAATGAAAACTCTGTTGTAAGTACAAATAAATACAGGGCTTTGGCTTCACAGTATGTGCTGTCAGAATACATGTAGGTTTGTATACACCAAAGGAGGATCCAAGTTTCTGTGATCTTTAACATTGCCTGGTATTAACTAGTGCAGCAGGTCTCACTGTGCTGTCCTCCCCCTAGCCATAAGGAGGAAACAGAAGGCACCTTGGGAGGAACCTGCACTTCCTGCAGCAGATTCCAGGCTTGTGTTGGGGTAGTTGTCTCAGATACTCCCCTGATGTGATTAAGGTGTGAGGCAAAAGTAGAAGAGATTTTTTTTAAACCATTCTCTTCCCAGCATTTTCTGCCAAATCATCTTCAAATGAGCTTAAGAGTAAGAGGTGTATTTAAGAGGACATAGAAAACAACTCTACTTAAAAGGAAATCTTGGAAGATTTAAATGTTAAATATACAAAATATAGTCAAGCAGAAAGCTGTTATTACATCCAGACAGAGAAATGCTGGTGGAGATCTTACTATTATGGCTTCACTAGACAGGCAGGAGATGGTGTGGTAACTGAAAGAAGAGTATTTTTTCCTCCCAGAGTAATACAGCCCAAAGGACTCCAATTATTCCCATGGAGAGTGATAAAAACAAACAGGTTCTGCAAATGCAGTGTTTATTTGTGAACTCAGTTGTGACCCACTAAAAAGACGGAAGAAAGAACAAGAAACTTTAAGACCCCCATGGCATCATTTTAATCCTGCTCTACACATCTCACCAACTACAGTTAGAGCTGTAATGGGAAACACGAGCTCAGGAGTATAACTTTGGGAAGGGATCTCTTTTACCAAGTCATTGATGGAAGCAGTGAAAAGGCCTAGGCTGAGGTATGACGATTTTCAGGTGCATGAAAACACTTGAATGAAAAGATATACATTAAGTGAACACAGATTAGCAAGTGAACGTGGAATTTTTCCTTTTATTTTTATTTTTAAATATGTCCACAACACTCGGGGTCTGAAATATAAAACTTCATCCATGTTTATCAGACTCGGGCTCAGGCCATATTGACAACTGATGATGGCCATCTCAGCACGACCCTGGCAGATTCTGGAAGACAACAGAAAAGCAGAGAAAAAGACAGAGTTGATCTTAAGCAAGGAACATCAAAACTAATACCAGTAAGACATACAGTGTCCCAGCAGGTTTTTCTTAAGTGTTTTTTTCCCCTGCAGGCAAGCAAAAAAAAGAGTTGTACAGACTTTGAAATCTCTTTTAAACAATAACAAGGAAACATTAGTCATTACATAAACGAAAATATGTCATATAATTATATAAATTGAACCAAGCTCCTAATGGAATGTTATCTTTGCTATCACTGGCACTTAAGTAACATTGAAGTTTTGCCATTGACTCCAAAGAAATCAGGACTCCATCCTTAATTCTACTTTTTCCAGTGAAATTATAGGGCCGATTTTAAAACCTTCTGAAGCTATTAACAAAAGACAGAACAGAAGTCTGTGGATTTAGCGGGAGCAGGTGGTGAACTGACAAAGTATGAAGGTGCTAGATGAAAATACACAAGAATGTTTCCAAAAAAAAAGAGTTTTAACATTTGAGCCTTTTGCTGCTGGAGTCAATGGAGGTTTTTCTCAAAAGCAGTCCTGGTCCTTTCCAGACCAGCAAAGCAGAAGAGATCATGTAGCAAATAGGCAAGACACTGCTGCTAAGGCAAGTTTCTGCATGAAAGTTATTTTTTTGCACTTAATGTCTTCTAGGCACTGCCCCTGCTTCTTGATTCATATCCTTAGAGATTATCCTTGCATCAGAAATAACTATTGATGAATAATATTGAAGGATTTCATTAATCACTCCTTAATTGGTCTAGGTGAGGTTGAAAACACAAATTCACTGGTGGATGGTGTTGCATCAGATTCAGTAACTATTATTTGTCCTTTTGCATACTTGTCCTTTTCAAAGAAGTGGTGAAGAGCCACATGTATTTACTCCGCATAAGCTCCCAAACTCAGAGACTAAATTGAGAAGCCAGGCTGTGGTCCCTCACACTGAGAGTCCTTGGCATCCCCAGGAGCCTCTCATGCAAGGCCATGCGCTGCAATGGTGTCTGTATCAATCACAGCCAATTTTTCCACATATGGCAATGCTGGTGTGCTGCAACTGATAAATAACAGGTGTTAAGCACAAAGGAATGCAGGCACATAACAAAGGCTGCATAGGGTTAAAACAGTGGTATTTTGCTTGCAGCTGTCCACAATAAACACGCATAAGTTCATTTTTTGCTTAGTTATGTATTCATCCACCTGTTTTCCTGAGAGTGCCAGACATTTTGTGCTCTGATTATTACCAGGTCCTAACCAAAGTCCATTTAAGTTAACACAAAATTGCTTTCAGCGGTCTCAGAAAACTTGGACAAAGCCATATGGAGCTGTAGATTCTCCCTATCAGATTTCTGCTAAAGGTTCTCAGTTTGACTTTAGGAGAGGAGAGCCTTGAGTAAAAAAGCTACATTCCTTGTACAAGACTTGCAGATTCTGTGCCATTCTTACCTCTAATGTTGCTCTTACGTTATTCCAATAGATGTCTCTGCAGAAGCATGAGTCTGTGGAGAACTCAGAGCTGTGGCCCCAACCAACACTGTCCTGCTCACCCCAATTCAGATTTTGACAACACTTTCTTTTGCACCCAAGGCTGCTTCACTTGCAGCAGAGCGTTGGGCATGAGACAGAGGAAGAGTTGCTGCCACGGGAACAAGCACACTTGCTTTCCTCCTTCACATCACTACTTTTCTTCTTATTGACACCTTTTTCTGATGCTTGTAGCTTTCTACCTGCTCTTCTCTGTCACTCATTTTACCAGTTTAAATCTGATCATTTTACCTCTTTGCGATGAGGTAAGGTCACAGTCCTACAAGCATGGTTAATCAGTGAAACTGTAGGCAGAATTCTGACCTCAGGAATATAGGCTTACAAGGAAAATATCTATAATTTAGGAATGCTGCAGAAAACTTCACATAGAGTGCTCAAGATTTACAAAAAATCAAACAACCCATAAAAAACAACAAAAATTAGGGAATATTAAGGAAAGTTCACAGGAGCTTAATTCAACAACACTGTAGATAACCAACTGAGCACAGTACCAAGTATTACAAGCTTTCAGTGAGGTTTAAGGTTGTTTTTATGAATCTGGAACTACATCACATAATCTATTATAGATCAATTAATAATCCATTTAACGGTGTCATAAACAGTATATGCACGTAGCAGGAGGTAAGCCTCCCAGTTTCAGCAAGTAAATGGAAGAAGAGATGACAGACTTTATTTCTTTAACATCATTTTACTTGCTTTTTTTTTTCTTTTGCATTTGTGTAGTTATGTTAGCAAACCAAGCGAAAAAAAATACACATTGTTTTCTTCTCCTAAATGTTGCAATTTGCATTATCTGTAAGTGTAAATCCACCTATGTAAGCTACCAATAGCTAGGAAAAAATAAGGAAGATTATTTCTTCAAATCTATTTGGAATACAAAGTATGCAGTATTTCCTCCTAATTTCACATGGTGAATCAAGATGCATTTTCTTGTTACTGACAGTTTTCCTCATGGTGCTTTTGTGATCATTTCAGTAAAAACAGCAGCAGAGCTCCTTCAGTGCCAGGCAGCCTTAGGTCCTTCCATCACATCCTGACACAATGAGGCAACAGTTGTCACCCAGATCCTGCAGGGACCATGCAGGTGAGGCAGATAAGTACTTGGCTCTCTGCAGGCCAGATTGGTCCCTCTCTGCCTCATTCACGTCCTTTCTTGCTAAGTGTGATCCAACAGTAGATCAGAGTAATGCCACTGATAGAGTTTATTTTTGGAAAATAAAAGAGCTACTCTGCCCTGATAGTGGAAGCTGCATTACGATTATTTCAGCAGAGAAGCACAGTACAGCATTTTCTGCTTCTAAAGACTGCTGCAGATCCATGGAAGTCTAATGATTTACTCACCTTTGTTTTTTAGGGATAGACACTTCACATTTCAGAACAGACTACAAAGCCCAGTTATACATATCTGTTGCAAGATATTGTATGAAAGTAAAGTTTACACCATAGAATACATATTGCATTGAAGTACAATGGTCGTATGTTATTATATATCTCTATTAATCATATTATTCTTGTGAAATACTCTAAATATTGTAACATTCATGGTGAAAATAAAAGTCTCTGATAAAGTCCTGGAAATAGGAAATATGACTAGAAGAGAACTTCAAGTATCAGTGAGAAGTAATTTCCATCCCCATCTCATGTGAAGAGAGCTCCAAAAGCTGAACAGGCTAAAAGAGAAGAGAAAGCCTGCATCTGTGCAAGCCTTCTCTAACTGGTTTCATGCTGCTGGAAGAAGCTTGGTAAAAGTTGGTCAGATACCTGGTCAGAAATAGCTAAAGCTGCTAGCAAGGAAAAATGGAGACATCTGTACACAGAAATGATTCTTTGCACAAGCACGCAGACTGTTACTGAACTCTGGACCTGAATGCATCCCAGCCTTCCTTGTTGTGGCCGAGAAATTTTAAGAGCCACATTTTCCTTTTAAATTGATGTTCAGAAGAAAAAATCTAATAGGACATCCAGGAAAGAACCTCCTGGGAGTTTAGTAATGCTTTTTGCTGGAGTTCTCTGCAGCAAGTCAAATCATATGCGCTGAGAATTGAAGAGGTGATTAGCAAAGAAAAGGAAGGGATGCTTAACTGTGATAAGCCAGTATGGTTCCCATGCAATCCACAAAATGCCAATTCAGACAAGAGGAAGACAGATCTAAAACTCTGTTTTGTATTTTCGTTTGATATATAAATACATACACATAAGATTGAAGGTGAGTTTTTAAAAATCATATAACTATAATACCTGATGCAAAACACCACTCAGTTTTAGGGGCCTACTTTACATCATAAACCTTATGTATGAGAGTTTAATGATTGATTTGGCTCTGTAGTCGAGACAAAGCCTTATTTCTCAGAAGCATCAGCCTATGCTGTAAAGGGACTCCAAGTTTATGGGAAAAACATGCATAGCAGAAGCACTCTGATTTTACCATCAGTGATCTGCTTCAGGAAAAAGGTCTGCAAAGAAATATCCCCCAAACTTAATGAAAATATAAAGTACTATTTCCTATTAAGCCTGGACTTCTGGTGAGATTATCCCATGCAATAAATTTGGCAAGAATCACCCCTGAAGAAAAACATAATTGGTTTTACTAAGCACTGTTAAAAATGTATTTTAAATCTAGTATATATTTGTAAAGAGAGATGAACTTGGGAATACATTTCTGAATTTTGCAGCAAATGCTTCTCCTCACAAATGAGCACCAAGACCAAGAATCACTGCAGTGTAAGTGGACATCAATAATGGAATACTTTCTGGGCACTAAGCAAGAATTTATCCTTTATACTGTACTATTAATGAACATAAAACCCCATAATAGAATAAGCCTATAAGAAGAAATAATGCTGCAAACACGATTTCTGTTTTATCTAGTTTTGCTGCAAGCGTAGATGCAACTAAAATATAGTTACAGTTAATAGAATTAAATTCCCGACACTTTTATAATTTAAGTGTTCTTTTGTTAGTGACTTCAAAGAATCACTAAATCTAGTTCAGCAATGTAAATGTTGACTGCCTGTTTCTATACTGCGCTTTGTATTACTGTAGGTCCTGAGGCATCATTAAAAGACTTTGATACTTAGATTCAAAAGGGGTGAGTAATTAAGGATACTTTTGCCAGAACGTCAGTCCTCTGTTCTGACTCTTCATCATTTTGCACCTGGTCTGGTCCATTGGAAATGCACAGAGTCAGTGTAAAAGATTACAAAATCAGGATCAGGTTTGTTCTTAATCTTTTTATCAAGGCATATGAAATGTAAGGCAGGAGATGGGATAGTCATTGCCATTGTC
This sequence comes from Lagopus leucura, assembly GCF_019238085.1. Taxonomy (NCBI): domain Eukaryota; kingdom Metazoa; phylum Chordata; class Aves; order Galliformes; family Phasianidae; genus Lagopus; species Lagopus leucura. Next base: position 80,036,148 of record NW_024962252.1, on the reverse strand, counting down.
TTGTGGATCTGGTGCTGGGCTGGATTCTAGCTGTCTTCATGCAAATTTTTCAGATTTGATCTCTTTCACCGTTAACTCATGATCAAATATGAGCTCTTGTTCTGTGGAATTCATGGATTCAAAGTCCCAAGAACTATCACATGTAATGTGGTTTCTTTGAAAAAAGGTAACCAGCTGTAAATAGGACATGGCCTCGATTCGTCTCAATGTTCATTTATTTTTTTTCAGGTATCTGCTGGAATTCATTTATCAAAAGGCTGCTCTGTGCATTTTGCTGGACAGCATATGCACAAAAATATTTTCAAACTAAATGCAGATGGTTCTAATCCACTGATAATTCAATCTACATGCATCCCTAGCTTTAACATGAACCAAGACATCTGTAAAATGTTAGTTACATTAGAAGACACAAATTCACAAGTCTAGTTTTTGACCAGAGCTGAGCCAATCAATATGACTTTATTTCTTTGATCTTTGTGTTTTCTGGAATAATGGCAAGAAACCAAACCAAAGTCACCACAAAATCAATCCAAGCCATAATTCAGCCTTAAAACTACTGGGCACTCTGATTAGGGGTTTTGCTGCTGATAGAATGTCTCAGTTCGTCACATGCATTCCAGCGGCAACTCAGATTTTTCTGCAGAAATGAACTTAGAGGATAAACAGCACTTGCAATCATTTAGCAAGCTGTAGGAATGTTGAAAAAGGATGCATGCATATGTGGGCCTCCTTGCTTTTTTAAAAAATAAAATACAGGTCAATTTTTTTTTAAATAACTGGTATAGTTGATGCAGGAACTAAACACAGAAAGAATGCTGAGAAGAACAATTTCAAGTGTACCAAAAGCATTTTATTGATACTGAATATTCACGTTATGTTCAAACTGTACTTATTTCATACATTCCAGATCTAAAGTGGTTTCACTAACATATACATATAACATTAAAAAAAAAAAAAAGAAGAGGACAAAAGATACTTTTTTTCTTTCCTTTATTCCTGCAATTCCTTTATTCATCTTGCATTTTTTCTCACATTTTTGAGACGTACTTTTGACTCAGTATTTTCACCATCCTGCATTTATTAGCATGAGAACAAGCTGGGTAGGAATGGGTATACTTCTGCAGTAGGAGAGCACTTTTATTTTCCTTTGTGACCTTGTTTTTGTAATGAACAGACAGAGAAACTGGTACAGTCCACCAACTACTCTCCAGGCCTTGGGGAAGGACAGGAGCCATTGATAAGAGTTTGAGACTACACACTAAGGTGACCCAAATGTAGTTCTACACTTGCTGCCTGAGGTACATGTGTGTTTGCAGTAGTATCCCTTTTAAACATATGGGCCCATAAGGCGTTGGAAACCTGTCATCACAACCAAATTTACCTGAAACTCATATTTTCTAAATAGTGATGGTTTCATTTCAATAACAAACCAACATCTACTAGTGCCTGATGATGTTTTTTGCCTTTTCCACTTTACTGTCATTTACTGTCTTCTCCTTCACAAACCAGAGGACCAGCTACTTCTCCCACGTTGTTAAAAATATGTGAGGAAACCCCATCCTTTGATCCACTTTAGCTGTGCAATGTGCTGTTGCAGAATGAATGGAAATGGTCTTACCCAGGTCAGTACAAGTAACCCTTCAGATAGTCACAGCTGTAAAGCATGGTGGATGTGTGACATAAAGTAGGAGTGACAAGACCAAAAAAGAAAGCCCTTTCAATGCAGATCTCTTGGGCTGTGAAAAATTATTTTAAGCACAAAATATAAAAGCAAATGTGGTGAGCCAGGAAAAATAAAAGGAATAGACCATCTTCCTCCTTCTTATGTTATCACCCGTTCTTTCCCAACAAGAATCTAGCTTGACAGTCTTTATGGAAAGAACATTTAAATCTGGTTTTGATCTCTATAAATTTTAACAGCTGGAACAGTAAAAAATAGAACAGCTCACAATTGGTTTCTATATGAAGAAATGCTGGAGATATCTCTAAATCCTTTGATTTGGCAGAGAAAAGCAGTATGTATTGCCAATATACTCTGTCTGATGAATCTTTTAGTCAGAAAGAAAATGTCATTCGTTATCATGCATACTTCAACCACAGCATGCAGAGACAAGGAAAGAGGAGGAAATCTTTAAAAGTCTTCCATGGGAGCAGGGGGAGCATCTCACCTTTGAAGTCACTAGGGCTGTAAGAAATCCTGATTAAATCTGAAACAAAGAACCTTCAGAAAATCACCATCGGTTGTGAACTGAGTCTGGAACAGGGAATCAGCCTGGCAGGGCAGTTTGAGCCAAAAAAAAAAGTCCTTATATTCCAGAGCAAAAAAGTATATGGTAAAAGAATTAGCAGAGTAAAGAGAAAAACACTAAGTCCAGCTTGGAAAAGAACTGGGTTGCCTGATCAGAAATGTGTAAAGGGATCTACAGAGCATATGACAGTTGTGTATTCAGAAGAGTAAGAAAAATTTTCACATAAGAATGTCTGTCAAAGCAATAGGATTGGAGAATTTGCTCAACAACAATAACAACAACAAAATACACTATTCATAATGTCATGGGAATGGTTAACTCAAGATATTTTTCTAAATTTGACACAGTACTGTCCCAATATACTTGTTTTCCTCAGCTAGGAAGCCCTAAGGAAAGCTTGCCCTTCTCACAATTTATTTCCTTTAAAACATATTAAACCTCTGCAGAGATGGAGCTGCAGGATTAATTTTGATGCTTTGAATCACCTGTGGAAATCTTACCTCTTTTGGCTGCTGTTTAAAGGATGAATTCATGAGCACCTGGATATTAAATGAAACTTTTGTCTTTAATGCCACTCTCGCAACTTCAGCAGTATTCCTTCTTGAATAATGTTTTTCTTTCTCTTTTGCAGAGCCTTCCTTTGCATGGGACTCCATTGATGCTCAGGCAGAAAAGTTCTGATGCCTTGCTTTTAGTGTAATAGATTTTCTGCATTCAGTGATAAACCCTGGGAGGCTGTGGTCTTGATGAAACATCCCGTTTGAGAAGTGTGTCACAAAAGGACACTCTTTCCTATTCACCAGTGTTATATTTAAAGCAAAATAAAAAGACTGAGTTGCTCCAGGCACTCATCCCTGCCTTCAGCATTTCTTAAGCACTGTAAACCACATAAAAGGACAAAAGGGTACCTCAGTGCCAGAGAGTCTTGAACCATGAAATACCTCTCCAGGATGAAGATCACAGATATCAAGATCACACACCAAAAAGAAAAGGTAATTTTCAACTTTCTTATATTCTCATGACCAATGAGAAAATAGGTTACTCAGGAAATTATTTAAAGCCTACCCATCAAAGCAAAGAAAGCAAAAACCAAATTTGGTGGTACACTGTCTCTCCTGCTGCCATCTACTGTTTTCACGTGGAAGCATTGAAGATTTCAAACACTACCATGATTTTTCCTCTGACCTACTGCATTAACCCTGTCTACAGTCTGGCAAAATTTCCTGGACCGTGCAGATGCAGACAGATATCATTCAAGCTGTTATACTCACTCCATGCTTTCAGGAAACAGCAAACACAGTTCTTTCATTTGCAGAGCTGCTGGTACTGGAGATGTCCGCACAGATTGACATTGCTTGTGAGCACCTGCAGGAAAACCATCCTCTGGCAGGAAAGGCTGATGCTGGCTGCACACCAGAAAGCCTCCACAGAGGTTACTCTGTTCATTCTGTGTGAGCACTATACTCCATGAGGGCGCTGGGAATACAGGAAATACTTGACAGAAGTGAGGAACTGCAAAAGCTGTTGTGCAGCATCCTTCTCTACATGAATACTGCACGAACATCATTCCTGTGTTTAATAAGAGGAATAAGCCAGAAAGCTTTTGGAAGCTTATTTCAGTTTGTCTTTGCTTGGAAAGCACCTGGTTAATTTTTTCTCATTTTCTTCAAAAGGAGAACCTAAAGTAGCTCATGGTGATATTCCTGAGTGTTATGCTCTCCCTGAAACATGGGCACTCTGTGACAGAGGCAGCTCCATTTTGTAGCATTTTCCCTTTATGCAAAGGGAGCATCTGTTCTGTATAGGATCAGACCATGTTTCTTCACTTTTTAAATGCAAATATATAAATAAAATTAAGGGCAAATCTTATTTTTTCCCTATTCTTTATTTAAGAAGGACAATTTATTAATATGACCTGGATCTTTTTCTTTTATTTCCACTACCCTTTTTTTTTTTTTTTTTTTTTTTTCTTTTTTAACGTGAATTCCCATTTGGGGTATGTGGAAGGTTGGCCACTTCTGCTGAAAAACAAAGGATGCAGATTAATAGGGGAAATAATGTATTCATCCTAGTGTATTATATACTTTCTATAAGTAAGTTTTAATTGGATGACTTGCATAAATGGAATGAAAATGTCTCTAAAGCACAGCATGCGTCTGGTGCTTGAAAAGGCAAAGTTCAACTCCTGATGTCATTAATCAGGAGCTATAATTTGTAAATGTAGAGTAGGTAATGGAAATTAAAACAAATGTGCTTTATTAAGTAATTCTTCAGGCACAGGTAAATCTGTCTGAAAATGAGTTAATTCGCCCTAGCTAAGCACTGTGCCTTATTATGTCTAAGTTAATAATCTACTGCTGTTCACTGCAGAAAATCTAACTCTCCTGGATAAGGACACACATATGGGGACTGTGGTGCAAGATAGAAATTTCACCTTCAAGTCTTTACAGATTTGGTCTAAGTAAAAATCACTTATCAGTCCCATCACACTCTCTGCCTGAAAGGCTTTGGAGGCCTTATCAAAGCAGGAGATACTAAGCTGAGGCATATGTTTTGATGAGCATCAGTATTTTGATGAGTTAGAATTTTCATTTTCTTGATTGGTAGCAATGCTCCTCACATTATTCATTCAGCAAAGATACAGTCAGATATCTAACCATACTTTGCAAGTGATGCTGAAACCATTTCTGTACGATCTATCCCGCAAATACACTAACAGCGTGTGTTTAAGAGAAGATCTACTTCTTAGAAGAAGAAGGCAGCAGCCTCCTTCCTACACCTACTTTTTCTCCTGGAGAAATAATGAAAATGTCTATTACGTAGGATGGAAGGTATCAATGCCCAGCTATTCTACTGTGCATTACCAGGTGTATGGAAACTACTGAATCATGGCCTGAACCTCTGATTGATCACCTGAGGTGAGCCATGAGTCAGCCAGAGGAGCACAGGTGAAGGCAATTCTCCTGTGCTGCCGGAAGGGGTGGAGCCAGGCTCCAGCCCTCCTAGACCTATTTAAGAGCTGGCTACCAGTGGGGAAGGATCTCTTCTGGAGATTGCCTCTTCTGGTGTTTTGTAGGTGAGCCCAGCGTAAGGGTAAGCCTTCCATTTATTCTCTTTTGTTATCATTGTCCACTTCGCCTAACTCTCTTGATTATATTGTGATTGTAACATCTTCGTATCCATTGATTATACACCAGGGTAGTGAGAGCAGGCTTCCACTTGAGTCTAAGCTCAAAGTTCTTATTTTTAATTGGAGTACAATTGCTTTCCATTTTGTTTCAATTTAGACTGTGTTGACCTGTGTCTGGCCTTCATTCTTCAGCCTGCGCCCCTGCACTAACATCTGTGTTGGTGTTCTCAGCCTGTAAAATGGGGAAAGATCTCCATACTAACATTATCCTTTCCAAAAGAAAACATTGCACACCTGCCATGATAGCTAATGACTGGGCAATATAGTGGTTGTCATGGCTTAAAAATGCAGGAATGGAAATGGGAAAGAATTCCAAACTCCCAGAAGCAAAAAGCCAAAGGAAGTAAAAAATTTACTGTTGAATATGGTGCAGCTGAAAGACAATAAAAGATTCCTTAAACTGGGCATAACAACAGGACAAAAGAAAAACAAAACTTCCCAAAATGTGTCTGGTTTTATTATGGCATCGACTGCCGTCTGCCAGCCTATTTTAAAGTCAACGTTTCACAGCAAGAAACTATACAGTAATGTATCACTTCTCGGCAGGCACTTCCTTTCACTGACAAATAGTTCAAGTGAAATGATGGCCTAAACAGAATTACACAGAGGGGGGATGGCATTGATGAAGAAGGATCTATATGAGTGCATTTATTTATAGATACATACACGTGCACGCAGCCTATTGTGTGGACCAGCTTGTTATTGTGGAAATTATCTGCGTAAAAATGCAAAGCTACAGGAGATGTTTTAAGTCAGGAAAAAAATAATCTGACTGTGATGCTAATTTATTCCGTTCCCAAGGGGGATACCCATAACCCCTTCAGTCTCAAAATCACCACCTCTTCCAGTGGCTTTAATGTATTGTAGTTAGCATCTCTAGTTAGCACTACTAGCTTTACCTTTTCCTAATTTTTCTAAGTAGGAAAACAGAAAACAGATCTCTCCAAAGCTCACCACAGAGCTCCCAACTACAAGCTGAAGCACATTTTTTTTTTTCCTGAGGCAGGGAATAAAATGCACCCTAATGTAAATGGCTGATACAATGCCAATGCACCAATTTATGCTTCAGCTAAATTCTTAACTTAGCACTTATGTAAGACATTAGACTTTTATAGGGCTTGGACCAAGGTATGAATTTCATGGGGAACTCACTAATTTGAGAAAACAACTGAGTGTGCTCTTTGGTATGAGAAACCAGACCACGTATCCATTGGGGAGAGATGAAGGAAGATAAGATTCTATTTTTTCAGCTTTGTGAAATGTTTTTCAGATTTCCTCACTTAAAGTAATCTCAGTATCAACAAAGTTCCAGAATAAAATTTTCAACCTGCTCTCTAGTTAAAATGCTGAGCCTTTCCCCTCCTTAGAAAAAAACACATTGCACACATTTCCAACTATCTCTGTTACAACTCTGCCAATTTTTTGAATGCTTAGAGTCGCACTGCATCTGCTTATTCCCCACCAGGGCTGGTGAATGAATTAGCACTAGAGCTCTGCTATTTTTCTCTTATCCAGTAGTTACAGTTCTGTGAAACTGCCATTTTAGAAATACATTAATTCAAGGATGTGAAATGTAGCTTAAACTAACAGGTTTTGTAGGTTCTACATTTGAGCCAAAATGCATGCTTAACGAGGACACCAGGAAATTATGCACTTCTTGTCAGAGTTTCATTAATGACTTGGGATTGCAATTTTGGGGTAATCAATATAAAACAGCAAAACCAAGTTTGATTTTTCAGGAGGTGAGTGCTCTGCACGCCCTCCAAAAAAAATATCTCAGTTGGGTCTCCATAACAAAGGCCCTCAAAAAACATTAGTACGTTTAAATAAAAAAAGAGCTTTTCCTTTTTTTTTCCTTTTCAGATTACCATAAAATTGCATTTATCCTATGAAATGAAGACATTTCTGAATATTCAGGAATGACTCTGCAGACTGTGATCAAATCTATTTGCAATAAGCTGAAATAATTAAACATGCAGAAGATCAGCTCCATATAGCTCCAAAAGTAAAATCTGACTGAGGAGATTTTTTTGCCACACTAATTAACAACAAAGTAGTGGCATTATAGAAATAAGACTACAATCCACCCTGCTACAGAGTTCACCTAACACAGAGTTTAGCCTCTGAAAACATGCCTGTAAAATTTGATCTTTTTATTTGGGAAGATAGTTTCTTTGGATATCTTAAACAAAACGGAGGACCATCAGCAGAGCCTTAGGTATGCCTCCACTTCTGACTGCTAGGAATAATGTAAAAAGATAAAGAGTCTTAAGGAATTGGAAAGACTTCTATTTTTTCCCCTCTCATGCACTACCAGATGCATTTACCTGCCCATTCACTTTAATAAACACACAGCAGAGGATGCAGCTGGGAGTCTTTGTCAAAATCACTGAGATAGCCACAGTAGTTAATAAAGTTCAGTCCAATTTGGACAGCCCGATGCCAGATTTAATGTAAACACTTAATTAACAACACCGGCATTCAGCTCAACCACCATCACTGTCTGCTGCTACCTGCCAAGTTGTAATCAAATGTCCCCAGTTCTGCTCAAGTCCCTGGCATGACTCCTGTTGCTTCCCATGGCATTCAGCATTGTAGGTGATTCATGCCCTCTGGTCATGTATAGGGGAGGAAAAATCCCAGCTCAGAAAGCAAAACTCCAGACTCTGTGCTGGAGGTAAGAGGATTACCTTCTGTAAACCAGGAAACAGTAATTTAATCCACCTCTAGGTCAGGTACCAAACTATTTTCCCTTACATCAGTGACTCCTGGGAACTTCTTACAAATGCAGCCTCGCTTGGGAGAATTACCAATAGGCCATGCCATATGGTAAACCAATAAAATTGTTCCTCTTCAGAACAGGGCACCATAAAGAACCCCAAATACCCTCAAAGGAGCAGCAGCACCACACTCAGGATGTGATCCCTCACTGCTTCAGCCTTCTCCAGCTGCTCGGCAGAGCTGCTTCCAAACTGCGTGCTGCTTCTCCCTGCACTTGCAGGTGGTGCTGGGGGAGTAGGGCCAGAGCTGGTGCTGGGCTCCCTGCCTCCTGGCCAGCACTGCCTGGGGCTGCTTGCACCAGGAAAGCATGATGGAGGACGTTTCATTCCATGTTTCCACTCTGGATCAGGAAACCATGCGCCATGTTAAGTACTAGGAGATGAGTAGAGTGGGAAGCAGATTTCTCATGCTAACAGGCAAAGTGAAAGGGCTCAGACTCTCAACTTCACGTACAAGAATCTCAGCAATTTTGTTTTGTTTTAATCATTTTTCTGTGTTTCCTCGGTGGGAAGGTGGTTAATTACAATTTACATTCAAGCCACCAAAAAATTTAAACAACTCCCAGGCTGAATGTTGCCAAACTATGTCAATTAAAAATAAAATAAATACTAAGGTATTCTTATAAGAAGCACTGTTCAAAAAACCTGTGATCCAAGGAAAACGTGCCAGAAAAATGAAACAATAGGGGAAAATATCTTATTTCCTTCAAGAGCAGAGTAAAAATCCTAGGAATGCGTTCAGCCTTTGCTGAGTGCTTCACGGCAACCTCCTTCTGCAGGTCATATTTTCCATTGCTCTCCTAAGTAAGAGGAGACTCCTTGTGTACATGTGGGCCCCAGCACAGCCCCAAGAGGCTTGGCCAGCAATGGGGCATATACCTCCTCTCTGGGCAACCTGTGCCAGTGCCTCACCACCCTGACAGTAAAAAACTTCTCCCCTATATCCAATCTAAATCTCCCCTCTTTTAATTGGAAACCATTTCCTGTCACAACAGACCCTGCTAAAGATTTCATCCCCTTTCTTCTTCCATCCCTTTTTAGATATTGATAGGCTGTTATCATGTCTCAACTGAGACATGGGGTTGGTTTACTCACATATCAGTGAGTAAATGTCTTTGCTTTTTAATTTCCTTAACTTTATTTGGTTCCTGAACTCCACAGTGAAATAGCTTTATTTTTTTAAATGTTAGTATTTAAGTTTGGGTTTTCAATCCTACCTGAGCACCCCACTGTGCTTACAGCAAGGTAGTGGAGAGCTGGCTCTCTCAGCAGCTCTACCTTGTGGTGCACGTTGTGCAGGACCCATTTGCATTTGTGCTTCAGCTGTAATTAAGCATCTAGATAAGGATCTGTTGCTGTCCCCTTCAGCTCTGTGCCTCCCTTTTCCAGACTAAAAGGTGCAGGTCTGTCTCCAGCGACCCACCCGGCCCTGCACAGGACGCGCTACCCAGCGGCAGTCTCGGACACGGCTGCAAGCAATAGCAGCGCTATGGGGCAGCATCTGCCCCCCTCGCTGTGTGCACGAAAGGAAAGCGCTCGCACCACAACAGGATGTTGCAACGGGTACGCAGCTTTTCCTGGCCAGAGTGAAAGCAACGCATCGCACAACTTGGCGGCGTTGCCTAACGCACGAGCTCTTATGCAGGAGACGGGCCGAAGTGCAGCACGGCCGACCTGAATTTCTGGTTCTGCTTAGCATTGCTCCTCATCAGCGTGCGCGGGGCTGGAAGCAAAGGGGGCAGCCCGGAGCGGGGCTGCCGCGAGGAGTGGCGGCTCGGGGAGCCACTTTACATCGGGACGAACAGCTCCAACGGCTGCTAAAGCACTTCACCCCCAAATTAGTCTGAACCAGTGATTCCATAGCTACCTAAGGAAACCTCAGCTTTGATCGCTGCGTCTCACAAAGGGTACCAACCCCTGAACGCAACCCGAGCAAATGCCCCACAGAGAGGTTGCGGGTGCGCTTCTCAGGTGTACAGGCAGCAAGGACGTGGGCAGGAACGGGGCGCTCCCGCTCCCCTTTGCCGGCCGCTGAGGCGGCGGCGGGATTTCTCCCCCGGGGCAGCCGGGGCCGGCGTGGTGCTGCCGGCAGCAAGGACGGCCGGTCCCCGTCCCGCCCGCAGGGGAAGCGGCGGCTGCCAGGGCGGGCGGAGTCGGAAGCACGACAGCACGGGGCGCTGGGGCGGCGCTGGCGGCGGCGGGAGGAGCTCGGCGCTCGGCACTCGGCACTCGGCACTCGGCACAGCGTTAGGGTCGCGGCGCAGCGACGGAGCCGGGCAGCGCCGCCGGCCCCGCAGCAGCAGCAGCAGCAGCAGCAGGAGGAGCCGGAGCCGCCCCCCACCGAGCGCCGGGAGCCGCTGCTCCGGGCGGCCGATGTTCGCCGGGCTGCGTCGCCGCTGCCGCCGCTCCGCGGGTGAATGAACCTGTCCCGGACGGCGACAGCGGCTTCGCCTCGGGCTGCGGCACCAGCCTTCCCCAGGACAAAATGGACGGGTTCGCCGGGAGCCTGGGTGAGCGGCTACGGGCAGCGCGGAGCGGAGGGCGGGACGGAACGGCACGGGAGGGACGGGGCGAGCCTGGCTCCGGGCGGCAGCCCGCCCTCCTGTCGTGGGGCCGCGGACCGGGGACGCGCACCTGCGGCCGGGCCGGGAGCCGCCGAGGGCAGCGCCGGGCTGCTGGCAGCGCCAGCGGGAGCTGGAGCCGGGGGAGACGCGGAGCTGAGCGCGCAACGCCACCCGCTCTGCGGCGGGAGGGGAGGGAAGCGAGTAGGGAGGGAGGGAGAGAGAGGGAGAGGGAGGGGATGCCAGCGCGAAATCTGGTCAGCTTCAAACCATCTGTTGCGAGAGCTCCGGCTGCACTTGCCTCCTTTGTTCTTTCCTCGCCGTGGGCTTGCTCTTCCCCGGAGTTACTTACTTGGGCTTGTCTGGCTCGTTCTGTTTAATGCCATTTTAATTTTGCTCCGGGTGCGGAGGGACCCCGGACGGCCAGAGCCCGGCAAGACGGCTTCGTTCCCTCTGCTCCCGGGCCGGGCCGGCTCCGGGGCCGCCTTCTCGGGGCGCCGCTCTGCTTGGAGCGCGGGGGAACAGCCCCTGCCCGGAGCTCGGCGTGCTGCGCTGCGCCCAAACCCGAAACATCTATCGCTCATCCGTCTCAGTGCACCCGGAGAGCTGACAGCCTGTGCTCTTTTCGGTTTCGCTAAGACGAAGGCAAATTTTCACCACGTACTTTAGGAGAAATCTTCCAGCAGCCCTTTCTGAATGTTTCAGAGGATAACTCGTTTATAGCGTGAAGCCGTCCTAGTTGAAAGTATGACCTGACCTGGTTATTTCTGTATGTAAGAACTGTAGAGTGCGTGCATCCTAATTTGTTTTCAGTGGCACAGCTCTGCCTATTTGGTTTGCAGGACACCGAGCAATGCGCTGTCTACCTGCAGCCCTTCTGTGCCTACCCCAGTGCTGCTGCACCCGCTGCACCACTCAGCCCCCCTCCATTTTTGGCAGGAGAATAAATCTGCCCCTCTAAAAATGACACGAAGTTAATTTTACAGCACTTGGGTGAAATCTATAATAATAGGGAATAGTTCTCGATTTTCTGGAAAAGCTGACTCGTTTCAATAGTGGTGAGTGTGATCCCAACCTTTAATGTTTCTGAAATGTCTGCTCCCACGTTTTGGGCACCTGTCCAAACCAAACTGGTGCACCATAATGAACAGTGCACTTCTTTAAAATATACTTTTTTTTTGTTTTTGTTTTTCTTACTTTTTAATAAACCTTGGCTCTTGGCCTGATCCGCTCTCCTTGCCCAAGTAACTTTTCTGATTATTTCATATCTCCCGATCAAAAAGCAACACGGGGAAGAATTGCGAGTGTTCTATTCTCATTTTTCACTGGGAAAATTGTGCCCGTGGGTGACGTATGCAAATATACCTTGCTTAATATTTATGAACCTCTTTACCCAGTGGTGGAATTGATCACCATATCAAAGAGCACCCGTGTGCCTTTAGCTCGGGGACTACTGCCCCCCATGAGGTCCTTATTCAGAAATAACTGTTGGAAGTGTGGTGGGGGAAAGACCCCAACACTGATTTTGAAATAATGGAGCACTGTTTTCCTGCTTGGAGGCTGCTTTCAGAGCAGCGACTCAGTCAGTGTTGTGCATGGAGGCAATGCTCGCTTGGGGCATCCCGCTCCCCTTACTGAGGGAGGCTCCATCTGGACCTTTAATTTGTTTCACTGTTTGGTCAGGCAGGCTCTGTGATTTTATTAGAATTTAATGAGGATTAAGCTCAGCTCAGTCTTTTAAAGTATATGTCATGATATTGTTAGTTGGCCTTTGATTTTGCTTCTGGAGTAAGCATCAGTGCATGTTGTTTGCAGGATGTGGGCTGGGAGAGAATGTCCAAAGTTTCAGGCTCCAAAATACAGAGCTCTGTGTGACCCCATGCTCCCAGGTTCAGCTGTGCTGCCTGCTTGGTGTTTTGTCATCACTTCTTGTTTGCTGCTGCTGGTAACAAGCGTGTAACGTGCACAAAGTTGTTTGGAGACTTTTTTTTTTTTTAAACATCTCTAATTAAAATCTAATGGCTTGAATTTAATCAGCTGTCTGCTAAGCGCCTTTAGGAAGGCCATAAATTAATGTAATTTGGGGTGAAACGTAAAAATTAATTGCCATTATTGTTGGCAAAACTGTGCTATCTCTGTATGTGCGTGCTTTACCAGTCAAGCGAGCTTATTAGGAAGCAAGCTGTCCTTTTAATGCCTCCTGTCATCATCTGGAAGGCAAAATGTTATTACAGATTGTGCCCTCCAGCACAGGCAGAAATACCTTTTTGCATGTCTCCTGCAGTCTAAAATACTTCACGCAGCTGTTTTCTTTTGGCTTCCATACTGAAACTTTTATGAGAATAAAGAGATGAAAGAAACCATTTCATATGTAATTTAAAAAATTGTTTTAGTTGTTGATTTAGGATGTGCTTGTGTAGCAGTGTGTCAAGAGTGGAGACACCCACTTACTGTAAAGAGTAAAAATAAATAAATAAAATTGGGCATTATTAGTTAAGTTCCACAGCTGAAATAAGTTTTGGCTTGCTCTTTTGATAAAACACTGAGTTATTTCACATTTATTGGGCCTTGAGTGCATTTTCACTACTGCTACTAGCAAAGCAGTTACTGAATCCCGTTTGTTAGGTCAGGTCTGGCGCACCTCACATCTAAGTGTTTCTAACAGAGCGCTCACTGGGAGCTCAATGAATTGGGAGCTTGGTGAATTCTGGCCGTCCATTTTTTCAGATACACCCCTTGAGGTGAGGGAATGTGCTTCTGAATAGGAGCAAAAGATCCAGGGACTTGGACAGGGCTCTTGGGCTTGTGCCTCGTGCCCTTGCCAAGACACAGGCACACCATGGTGGCTGGTAAGGGTCTGCCAAGTTCTTTTGCTTTGGGGTCCTGATCAAAGCAACCCAGAGGCAGCATCTTCATGGGAAAGAAAGCATTATTAGTCCCACCAACAGAAGAAGACTGTGAGGTTTTGGCAAACAAAGTCAGTGTGAGAAATAGTACAACTGAGGCAGCCAGCAAATGTTGCCTTGTTTTTACCATCTCTCTTTTTCATGGTGCAGACAATTGCCTCAATCTCCTCCACTGTCATGCTCCTACCAGAAATGGTGGCCCAGCAGAAGGCTGTAAGACTGCATTGTTGGCAAAACTGTTGGTCTTCTAACTTCAATTTTCACATTCCATCCAATATTATAGTCTATAGTCAATTCTAGCCTTCCTGCTTTCCCATGTGTTATAGGAGTTTGTCCATAAGTTGGCTTGTTAGAAGGTTGGAGAGGTTTGCCAGCCCTTGCGTTGGCTTTACTGTATTGTGAACCTGCTGAAGTATGGAGAGGGATGCTTTTCTTGGGCCTAAATCTTAACTTTCTGGGACTGATACCTTCTTTGGAGCAACAAATCATAGAACTGTAGAATGGTTTGGGTTAGAAGAGACCTTTAAGACTATCCAGTTGTACCCCCTGCCCTAGACAGGGCTACCCCAGGCCCCATCCAACCCGGTCTTGAGTGCCTCCAGAGATGGGGCACCCAGAGCTTCTCTGGGCAGCTGTGCCGCTGCCTCACTGCCCTCTGAGTAAAGGGCATTTCTTCATCGCATCTGATGTAAATCTTCCTACTTTTATTTTAAAACTGCGCCCCTTTGTCCTGCCACTGTCTTTCTCCCAGCGCCTCTTGCTGGAAGGTCTCAATACAAAGCATTTGCCACTGTGTTACTTCTCTGGGTCAATTCTCAAGCCGTCCATGTAATACCCCTCTTATTTCTGCAAGATTTCTGGCTATGGTACAAGATCCTTTAAATCCCACTAGATTTAGACTCACAAAGGGTAAGTCGTGGGATGTTCCCCGATGGACAGTTTTCTGCTGTGCTTAGCTGTTGCATTGTTTTCTGTTCTGAGAAAGCTTCAGCTTGTTGAGCTCTGTAACAATAACCAATTGTAACTAAAGATGTGGAAGCCTTCATAAGATGCATTTAAAAAGAGCACGTCTGTTTCCAAGTTTGTCACCAGAATGATAACAACGTGGCATGAAGAGTGTTATAGGGCTGTCTCCAGCAATGAGGTCTGTGGGAGAACAGTAACTTATAAAAATAAACAAAGAGCTCGCAACTTACAAACTGTAACCATTGGTTCTGTGCGGGAGGCTGGGAAGCTTAGAAATCACTCCTCTCCTGAAGTTTCAGGCAAAGTAATCAAGAATTAAAGGAGAAAAAAAAGTGGTTCAGTTTATGCCTTTTTTTTTTTTTTTTTTTTTTTTTTCCTTCCCCCAGAGGAAGAGAAAACAGAAAAGAGTAGTAATGGCTAAGGGGGGTAGCTTTGCTCTTCTGTTGGTGCTACAAGAGGGGAAGCTGGAGAAATGAAATGAAAAAGAGGTTTTCCATATCACACAGTATCTGCATACTGTTTTGTCACTGTATGTACTGCTTTTAACTGCAGTACATCTTTTCGCAGAAGTGGCATGTAGGTCAGATTCATTTATTTTTTAATTCTCAATTTGCATTAAAGTTTGTTTTAAAGTTGTTGGAAAACACGTCTGTAGCTGTTATCTTGGATAACTACTGAGACTTGTGAGAATGTGCTCCTCCTCTGGATATGGAAAGCCTGTGGTGCCTGTTGAGGCTCTGGCATTGCAAAAGCTCCTTCAGCCCTGCAGTGAGAGAGGGAGAGAGACTGGCTGCAGCAGGTTGGAGGGTTTGTCATTTATCTGGGCTAGTTTTGTTTTCTAATGGATGCCCTTTTAGGCTGCAGACAATGAGCTCAACTTGATTCACTGGGCTGTGCTCCTGGGACTGCTGTGTGCTATTGTCAGTGTGCTAGCTCTCTGAGAAACAAAACTTTTGGCAGGACATTGATCTGTCCTGCCTGAGAAGGATGGCTGTGACTGGTACCAGGGTGTGAGGGTGGCCAGGAGGACATTGCTTGCTGTGGGAACTCTCTGCTGGCTCCTCTTGCTGCATGGGCAGCACACAGCAGCCCTGCTTCTCATTGCCAGCTGAACAAAGAAACCATAAACCTCAAATGCAGGAGAATCTGTGAGAGTTTCTCTCTCCCTGCTGTAGAAAGGCTCTTAATGCCTGGGATGCAGGGGATAATTTTGGCCTTAACACTGTGTACTTCACACTCTCTGAATATTTCTAATACAGACAGCACAGTTATTTGATAGAATTTTCTCTTGCCAGAAAAACCTCCTCTGAAAGGATTTTTTTTTTTTCCTGTTTGTCACTCCCTGTATTGTGATGTCTGCAATTATTGAGGTTTATTATTTTTTTCCCTTTTAGATCCTTGCTAAATCTAATCCTTAATGAAGTAATCTTTAGGTCAAGAATGTTGTTCCTGTTTTACCCACACATAATGTAATAGAGTAATTAATTTTGTAACACATAGTGTGTATGATGACAGTGCAGGTCTGTGCTGTTGCTGCTGTCGACTGTTTCTGCTAGGGAGATTGTTCTGTTCAACAGATCAGAATCACCCCATAAACAGCTTCTCATGAGTTTCACTAACTTCCTTTTCAAGAAATCTTCCTACATTGCTCCTGAGCTCAGGTGGAGCCTCTGCTTGCTTTGTTTCACCTCTCTGTAAATAAACATGCTGAGTTTAAAGAGGAGTTGTTACTCATTTTTGCTTCACCAGCTTGATGAAACTAATGTAGAACTTTGGTGTTATGGGAATTGCTTTCGTGACGAGCTCAATGAGGGACACCTGTAAGCCCTGTGGGGTGATATGTGGGCTCCTCTGAGAGTTTGCAGGCATCTTTGGGAATCACACACATGCACTCTGATTTAGGGGCAGGCCTGCAGCCTAGGTTGGTAATTCAACCAGTGGCAGTGAGAGGGTGCTGCTGATGGAGGGCTGGGATATGAAGAGATGCCAGAGAGGTTAAAACTCTTGAGTTTATGGCTAGATCTCGGAACAAGTGAAATGTTTTTCTCCTTTTTTTTTTTTTTTTTAATCTTTCCCATTCCCCTATCACTTCCTACTTTTTATTCACTTTTTACTTTTGATATTCTTTCTCTTCTTTTGGCTCCATATTTCAATTATTCGTGGGATGTTCAGTGATGGTACGTAGCAATATGCTTCCCAAGTTTTATGCCTTAAGACTTCTTACTTGAATGGGTGAGGTGCATTTTCTTAATTTTTTTTTTTTTTTTTTTTGGTCTGCTGTGTGTCTCAGTGGATTGCCCTTTCTGCTCATCCTCAATGGCTTCAGCCTAACTTGTTCGCTAAATATAGCTGTGTCTTGATGTTTTTTAACTGCTCTTCTGGTTTTTAGTGTCTGTTCTACTTTGTAAGATATTGATTTTTCGTTTGTAACAACAACAACTTTGTTTTTTCTAGTAAGCACTGGAGAATCCATTTGCCTTCTTTGTGGTGTCTTCTGCTTGACTGTGTGGTCTTGCAGTCTTTAGGCAAGATGCTTTAGTGAGTGCAAATCTGACCTACTGTAGAAGTAGCCTTACTCTTTGTATTATATAAATTTTATTTAGCTATCTAGAGTAGCTTGTACGTGTGCATGACTCATATATGTACTAAAATTGTGATGAAAGGGGAAGAGATGAAGCAACATAGTTCTGCTGTATAAAAACTTATGGTATGTTTTAGAGAAGTTCATCTGCAAGAGCTGCTCCAAAAGTAATGCCTCCTACTTTATTATATTGGCTCACGACATTCAGAGGTGGATGCTGGTAGTATGACAGTAGAAGTTCAACCTTTCCACCAATATTCCATTACATTTTGTTGCCAGGTGACAGATGGCAGCAGAAGGGCAGTATGACACAATGGCATCTGACATGGAAGTTCACATAAAGCAAAGGTGTGTCGTTGAATTTCTCCTTGAGAAAAAGCTTGTTCCCACTGACATTCATTGAGGCTTGCTGAATTTTTATGGAGACCAAACACTGGATGTAGGCACAGAGGTGGTGGTTGGTGCATTTCAGCAGTGGTGACAGCAACAGTGGGTCACCTTTGCTGGTGCAGATTGTTACAAGCACAGTGTGCAGGCTCTTGTTCGTCTCTGGTGAATATGTATACCTAACAGTGACTATGCTGAAGAAGAGTGTTTTGAGCTGAGAATTTGCTCAAATAGTGCTATTGAGAATTTGCTCTATCGAATAGTGCTATTGTGTTCTTTGTATCTGTTATAGTTTCCATGGAAGTAAATAGGCATCACATCTGGAACAACCTATGTACCTTTGATTTCAGGTGTTCTGTAAAATCAGAGAAAAACAGTCACTGTTGTCTGTTGTGTGATTCACTTGTATTTTACTGAAACCCAATTTCTAGCTTTGATGCAATATTCGAGAATGGAGTTGGTTCTCACTTGTCCTTCCAGTTTATTTGGGCTTATAAAGAAAAAAATAAATAGGTGGAAGGGACAAAAAGCCAAACTGTTTTAAGCTGAAATATATTTTAAACTTGTGTAAACAGTTTTAATGCATCAAGCTAAGTTGGCAGACTTTCATAATCCTCTGGGAAAACTGGGAGTTCAAAACCCAGTGGATAAATTGAAGTCACAAATGCTTTTAAGCCCAAGATTTGGCTCCCTAAAGGGATGCTGCAAATGAGTTAGGCCTAGAAATGTGGTTTAGCTAAAGCAAATGAAAATACGTTTTCATGAGAACTTCATGATTTTAAGGACAAAATATTTGGATTTCTTTGTTCTGAGTTGAGGACACAAAACCAAGAAATGGCTGTTCCCAAGAAAAGGTTGTATTTGCTGTCTAAACACAAGAGGTAATGATTTCACCATATTTTATGTTTTTAAGTGAGTTTATGACATAAGAATAATAGAGGCTGTTTTAAAATGCGAAATTTCATTTAGCTGCTGAGTTGAGCAAATGTTCCCAAGCATAATTGAATTAACAATGCCAAATATACATAAAATGAATGGCAGAACTATTAGTTTGTTTACAGCTTATTGTATGTCACCTTGTTTCTCTCTTGGAGAACAAAAGAAAAAATGTCCCTTTTCCACGGGATTTTGAAGAGCTTTGCACCTACTGCAGTACAAAACAACAGCAGGAGGAGGGTGGGCTCCAGTTTGTTTCCTTCCCCCTCATTCACAGTCACAAGTAGACCACGCCATTTTCTCAAGAGGTTTCCTGTTGTGTACATTACGTGGGTCTGTAGTTAACTAGACCACTGAGTTTCACTGGCAAGTTGTGTTGAAAAGATGGCAGGAGACCAGCCAAAGGTTTATCTTGCAGATTGGGTTTTTGAGGATGGACATCACCTTAAAAACAAACAAACATATTTTCTAAGGTTATAATATACATCTGGCTTTTATAACAAGCTTTGGAGTGGCTTGGAATTATAGGTGTAGTCCCGTAGGACTACGAGATCTTTGACCAAGCTCTTTTCCAGGAGCAGGAGGTACTGGAAGTCTGACCACATGGAATGGAAAGAAATTGATGGATGTGCTATGGCATGGGGGTTTCATTGCTAGAATTTGGCTGAGAAGAAGTTCAGGATGCATTCCTATGAATGTGGTCTTCATTGCTTGTAGAATTATGGAATCATTAAGATAGGAAAAGATAATCTGAAGATCATCTAGTACAACTGTTGACAAGTTGCCACCGTGCCCGTGTTTCTGAAGAGAGATGAGGAAGGAGAAACCTTCAAGGATAAGAACTGTACATGAAAATTTCTCAGTTGCAGGACTCACAGATGTAGCAATGCTCATGTCTAGATAATACCACTTCAGCTTTTTCAAACAAGAGGAAAGTTACAACTTTGTTTAGCAATGAAATGCTGTATTAAACTGCTGTAGCCTCCTGTTGCAGTGCATGCTATGCAAATATCATCAGAGATATCAAGCAGGAAATTAGTGGTTTGTGTGGTTGTAGTGCTTTCTTCCTAAACTCTAAACATGTCTGTTAAAATCATGAGTGAGACAACAATAACAAGCAGCCCAAATTCAGTGCATCTGTAAATTTTTATTTATTTATTGAATGGAATGAGCCTGAAAAAGTTCTGAGCCACTGAAACATCTCTGATAGGTGTGATAAGCCCAATTATGAGATCCCTTTTTTTTTTTTATCTCTCGTGCACTGGAGTTGGGAGGATTTCTGTGTTTCTGGCATTGAAAAGACATGTCTTGCTGACATTGCTGTTCTCTAGGTTTTGTGGATTATTTTGTGTAACTTTTATTATATTTTCAATTACTTGTGACAACAGTATTTTTGAAAGGTGCTTGTTGGTTCAAGGATTGCCTGACATGGGAATGGCAACAGTAAGGCTCTGTCTGTTGTTGCAGTCAACCAAAAATTCTTGGTCTGAGTTATTATTAGAGGAGTTAATTAATAATTAAGGTGCATATGTAAGTTACTTTTGGAGGCAGATGTAGTGAAACAATTAGGAATGTGATTTCTTTTGAGCATATTCTTTCAGCTAAAGAACCAGAGTAATAAGACCATGTATTTAATTGGTGTATTCTTGATGTAAATGTGTTCTTTTTTCTTTGTGTGTGATACATTAAAATACGTTTGTTTGCTGAGATGCTGCTTCTGTTTGTTAATGTTCTTATTTTAGATTGTTTTAACTCCTTTTTAGTGGCCTAGATTTGCAGAAACTACTGTAGCTTGGGCAAACATTTAGTATGAAGCAAAGAAATACCTGAAATCTTACTGAGTTTTGTGCCTTTGCTTTCAAACTGAGCTTTGCTTTACCTGCATGTCAACAGATATCAAAGTGTGGTACATGCATATAACTTCAAGTTTTTGTTTGGAATGAAAGCCAGCTCAGGAGTTGCATGGTTTCTGTCTTCTGGCACTGTTCAGTTCAGCCACTTTCACATAGATTCCAAAAAATGCATGTTTAACCAAACTATCATCTTGCAGCATGGGGAGGAGGAAGGTTTCATTAGGAGAAAGCTTAGAAAAGCATGTTTGTTCCAGGAAAAGCTTCCTGGAGGATTTGGTATGGGATATGAAGCAAAAGGAAAATAAGCAGGGAGCCCCGCTACCCTTTCTGCCGCTTTCATGCTTATTTTCCTTTGGTTTATCATCTCATACCAGATTTCTCTTGCAGTTGATGTGGCTGAGAATACTGATTTAAGAAATGCTTGGTTAGAAGGAAAAGGAACTGCAAGAAGATAACTGTTGTTGCAGAAGTGATGGAGGAATGAAGTGGGCTGAATGTGCAGTGTTCCCAGCGGTGACAAGGCCAGATCCAGAAAGGTAGAGTAATACAGCCATTAATACAGCTTCTAATGACTTCAGGTTCTGAATAACAGCATAATATTCTTTAATTCTATAACTAAAGCAGCGTTTCCTGATTTCAGTAAGCTAATGGAATTAAGTTCTTTAGATTTATTTTTCTTTTCCCCTTGGAAAGTGGTTAGCCTTGCTTTGTACTTGTTGTTTTTGTTCTGCTTGATTTGCAAAACTGGTGGGGGAGGGGAACCAATGCTAGAAACTACCACCAAACTCTACAAAAGTTCATGTCTTATTGTGAGTTGACTGGAAGCTATCACTCTGAGGTTCTTAGTGGCTTTGTTCCTCCCTAGAAGCAAGTGATTTGAGGAAAAATAATGTGATTAAGTAGATTTTCTGTGCTAGCTGGTTTAAACGGAAAGAAAGTGGGTCTGAACTTATAATCAGCAGATTAATAGACTGATGTTTAAAGCAGCCTCAGCTAAGGACCGCAAGTTGTTGTTATGGCTGCAAGTTGTATCAGAGGAGGTTTAGGTTGGACGTAAGGAAGATCTTTTTCTCTCAGTGAGTGGTCAGGCACTGGAATGGCTGCCCAGAGAGGTGGTGGAGTCGCTGGGCGGGCGGCGGCCCCCCCCCCCCCACCAAAAAAAAAAAAAAAAAACAAAACCTCAGCAATTTTGTGATGTGAAAACACTAGTGAGAATTTACTTTAACTACAAAATTAGTTCTAAAATAATTTTCTTTTTTTACATATAGATACCAAATCTGTACATAAAAGTTCTTACTTAAGTACTCTTGTAGAGGCAAACTTTCATTTTCAGATGCATCGCATGGAAAGTGCCTATATTTACTGAATGACAGTGAAACTATACCCAATGAGTTGCTTTAAGATTTCAGTGTAATAAACACCTTATTTATTGTGTGAACTCTTTATTATTGTATATGGACATGGGAGTGAGAACTGATGCAGGATAAAGAAGTTGAATATTCCAGTGGTTTTTTTGTTTTGTTTGTTTGTTTTGCATCAATTATGTATTTAGATTTGCAGTATACATACTGTGTGGTAGAGGGAGGGGGGATAAACTGGGTAATGCAAGGGAAACCCCTCATTGGTCTTCTGAATGAGATGATTTAATACATTTAGACTTAGGTAGAGTTCTTGCAAACAATATGAGAATAGTTCTTGTTATGCTGCTGCATGACCGTCAGTGATTGTAAGTCATGTAGCACTGTCATTGTGGTGTCACTGAGAATCTTGTTGATTTTGGAGAACTTTTTTTTGAAGATGTCTCAGTGTATGACTCTACTTTTCACTCTTCTGTTGATGTACAGAATTGGCATCCAGCAGTAAACATTCTACTTAGAGTTCCACTTAAAAACATACTTACGGTATAAATCATGTCTTTTGAGTGCGTGTGTGCTAGTTCAAAGATGTTCTGTATGGCATCAACATGCTTGTTTCTGCTTTTCTAATTTTGTGTGTCCCTTCACAGTGAAATTGCCAATCCATTCATAAAATGATATGTCAGAGGTATGATCCCAGGCAGCTGTAGGATTGCGAATTACAGCCTTGACAGGGGTGCAGGGCTGCAAATTCTAAAGGGTGCCACAATCGTTCTTCAGCACTGGAAGCCACAGCAGGTATTTTGGAACTCCTAGGGGGTGCTGAGGATGATAAGCAGGAAAATGAAGGCTGCCTGTGGAGTCTGCTACATATAAATATATTGCAAAGGTAACTTTGGTACAAAGGTATTCAAACTGGGGGCATCAGGTTGCCAGTTATTATGGATGTCTGATTGAGGTGTACTGCAGAATTGTTTCACTTGGGTTAAATTTCCTGGTGTGCATTGGGAAACGCAGAAAATTGTGGCATGTTTGGAGGAATCTTATGTTGTTTTACCATGGGATTAACTTGTCAGTGAGCTGCATATCGCTGGATGGTAGTTAACTTGGCATCCTGTTTTCTAAACTATTATGATGGTGAAAAGTTGTTTGTTTGTTTTTAAATACCAAACACTGGAATTTGAAACTGCTTTTGGATCATTTATTTTGTATGTGTATCCACTACAAAAACATGGTTTTCTATGGTGTCTTTTTTCTATATGTCCTACTCTTTGCCATTAAAGGAATATGAAGTTGGGAGAGTGGTCAATTTGGATTCTAATAGTCAGGTGCTGAAGTCATAATCCCTGTCAATCAGGAGGATTGCAAGCCATTCAGTACTGTGTGGTAAGGTGTTGCAGAAGTTCTGCTTGTGGAGCTTGCAAGGTGTGCAAGTGTCAGGCACTGCCTCTTGCTATGTGCCTGAACAGCTTAATGTATGCTTTACTCCTGATTTTTCCTTCAATTCAAACATTTATGGCTTGCAAACTGTGCATTCGAAATTCTGTTTACACTTAAATCAATAAAATAAATAAGACATTACAGCTGTTTCAGTTGAAATTTTACCTGTTGTTTCCCTGCAGCTGAGGTTTGAAACCCAAATGAAACCTGACTTGCATGGTGCTGCTCCCCTCTTTTTTTCCTTCCAATCTCTAGTGATTTGAAACCTCCAGAGATAGAAAATGTGACCTAATGTTTGTGTGCTCTCTGAACATTGGTTCAGTTATTGACCAGCTAAATAATAGAGGTGTATGAGTGTAGAGGTTCTTGCTAACATGCTTTTAATTATCTGCATTTATGTAATTATTATTTGCAGTAGAAATTTCAATTTCCTGTTCGTACAGCTAGAGCAGCTTTAGCAGTAAAAGAACTCAAAGCCATAACTGGGCTGCGGCTTTTGTGAATTAATGTCAGCATTCACTGTTCCATTTTTATAAACCATAAAGGGACTTTTTTTTCCAAAACTATTGATAAAATGGCAAAAGGAATTTCAAGAAAGTGAAATTGGCAATAAAGCATACATAAGAGCATCTGCAGCATGTAGCATGTACTGGACTTATCAGTATGTGTGCATTTATACTTGATAGGGACATAGATATAGCTACCTTTCCACCTTCACTTAAAGATAAATTTAAACATATTTTCAGGATTATGATAATCTTATTCTCTATAATATGTGTTTTGCTTTTGTGAAGCTATAAGCTGACTCTGGAGTAGTATTTTTTCCCTTTCTTTGTGCTATTGCTATTCGCAAGTCTTTTGCATTCAGTGTTGTACAGATTAAAACTCAAATACTTTTCAAGTTAGAGTAATTAGCAGGTAAGAAAGTATATAAATCTTTACTAGGAAGAAGTCACTTGTTCAAGATGAACTACGATTTGTCGAACAGCTCTTGTGTGCCATCTTATGAACTTTGTGTAGGCATTTTAAGAGGAAAATTGGGTAGGACCAATGTCATATGAAGTCTCCTGTTCACCCTTAACTGCCCTGGGATATTATGGATATCAGCCTTGTGCTGTTGTACATTAGATCTGTGTCATTCTCTATGGAGTAAAGCTATAGACATGAACTTTTCATGCTGGTGGTCATACTGAGTGTCGTCAGCTTTGCTTGTGCACAGATGTGTCCTTTTCTGCAGCATGTATAGCATGTGTTGTCTCTGACCTCCTCCAAGCTGTGTGAGGAGCAACTGGTCAGTGGCCTTCAGCCACGTGCTGCCTTGTCTCCACCTTGGTGCTGGAGGTGCCAGAAGGCAGGACTGGGGTCCTGCTGGCAGATGTCTGAAAGGAAAGCCTGCTGCAATCGAAGGCAGTGGGAGCCACCCTCAGCTGCCCTCTGAGAAGTGTCACAGGGATGCTGACAGGCTGCAGCTGTCTGGAATGAGGCTCTGCTGAGCAACTCGTATTTCTTCCTATTGTGTTGGGCTGCCATAATATCATGCTCACCACTATAAATACCTGGATTTTCCAACACTGTGTCATTTTTAGAACTGCTTGTCCCCACCCCCTAGTATCTGTATGGATGTTTTGTTTCCATTCTTGTTCCTTCTGTTTTTTGTTGTTGTTTGTTTGTTTCGGTTTTTTTTGACAACTGCTGCTGAACTTCAAGTTTTTGCTGCAAAATTCCTGAGGTGGGCCCTGACTGTTTCTGCTGCTGTTAGCTGCACAGCTAAGTTCTCATCCTCAGACAGGAGAAGCAGGGAGAGGTGAGGCTGGTCCTTGTAGTGTACTTGACAGCAAAGAAAGCAAATGCTGTGGTCATCCTTAGTAGTGCTGCTGTGCTAGGGAGACCGATGGGACCTGAAGTCCACATACACTTTGGACTTTTTGTACCTGAGGGGAAAAACAGGGAAATGGTAAAGCTTTCTGTGTCTTCTCTAAATGATGCTTGGTAGTTCCAAGTTCCAGCTGGTGGCTGTGCTTCTGTTCTGACTTCGGCTTCATGGCTGCATGCCTCCAGCTTTGTGCTGGCGATGGCATAAAGTCACCCCTCAAACCCAAGGGATTGCTGCGGCATGCTGGCAACTGGTTCCAGTACAGCCCTGCTCTGCTAATCACTATCAGTTTTGTTGGTCCAAATCTGATGCACACAACATGCCCTCCATTCTTCTGCTGTGCTCCTAGTTGTTATGGACACATGATGTCACTCTTCTAACCTGTACCCTCCTCAGATGCCGACTAGATGATTTCCATGTTGTACAAGCAATTTTCCATCTCCTGGAAGCAGCTGTTAGAATAGGTTTTAGCAATTTAGCTTTTGCTCTTTGTTAACTGTCAGTATTTTTTGAAATGGGAAACTGAATCATTTTGACTCTGTGAGAACTTCACATGTTGCTGGGCCATTTCCAGGGAGCTTAGAGCAGAAAGCGGCTGCTTCAGCGCTGCATTGACTGCTCAGTTCAATAAGGATCTTCTCTTCTGTTCTCTAACAAGAACCATTCTTTAATGAGATGATAGCTGCCACATGGCTTTCTTCTTTTCCTTTAATTTTAGGTATGCTAATCGATGACCATTAGCCATACTGCTGTAGCACTGAAAGTAAGTTTTTAGGGTTAGTTTAGTGCATTAAGAAATTGTTTTCCTGATATTGTAAAGTACTTCTTGAGTTCCCCAAAGTAAACATCTGTGTTGTTGTCTTGTTTTACTTAGATTTTTGTTTGTTTATTTGCAGAACAGTTGCTGGATTTTAAGATGACTTTACCTATTGAAATATTACACAACTTTTTTGCACTTTTACACTTATTTAACTTTGAATAAAACATAGTATTTAAGGGCACTTTCATTTGATAAGTGTTTTTTAGTTTAAGTATGTTCCAATTCTTTGTTAATCATTATGGCTTGATTACTTTGTTTGACATGAGTCATTTTTCCATGGGTCTTTATTGCATCAATTACGTACTTAAAACAGGAAGCCCAGAAGGATGTGTAACCTCAGATCACTGAAGATTCCCTGCTTCTTTTATAGCTGATCTGTGTGTTGGGTATTGTTAAAGTTAATGATTTCTTGCTGTACATATTCTATTTCACCTGTATAGCATATACTGTGTCTGCTTTATCAGTGAGAAGGCTTTCCTGAACCTAATGTGCATCAACATAATCAGTAGGAAACTTATCTTTGACTTTGTAGTTGAACACAGTTTTACTTAATGGTGCATTCCAGTGCTGCTTTTCTATTTTACTGATCTAGAAAGGTAACCTATGAAGCCATATAGATCAGTTACTGTAATTATCAAGATATTGTATGTAATTATACTTATTTACTCTGCCTCATATTGTGGTCTTGTTAATGTCGTTTGCATTCTGCAGGAATTCTGCTTTTTTTTTTTTTCTGCTTCCTTTCAATGAACCATAGAGAGGAGCTGCATATTAAGCTATTTTGAAAAGGTTCAGTTTTGATGTAGTATTTGTCGTCCTTTGCTATATCATTGTTCCTGTCTGTATGAAAATGTTGCTAAAATTAGTAGCAAGGGCAAACCAGACTGACTTGATTTCTGGTTGTGTTCTGCCTACGTTCCTTCCTTGGAGCAAGAACAATATGCTCCTGTCTCCAGGACCACGCTTTGCTTGTTGAGCATGTAAGCTCATCTGTTTGTATGATGCCTCATTGGGCATAGGGCAAACTGGATCCAATCAGAAAGTGTTTCTGAGAGCCAGGCTCTCCTGGCTTGGGAACAGAAGTGTTATTATAATTATTACTTTTTTTTTTTTTTTTTTTTTAACTAATCAGCCCTTGTAAACCCTCTTCCTGTTAATGCCGGCTAATGGCTGTGTTTGAAAGCAGAGAAAACAAAGAAGATGAGTGCTTCTCACAAGCTCATGTATAATGAGGTATGATAACATAATGTACTTAGAATTAAAAGGCTGCATTCGGCAGGAGGCTAATAATGATTTGTGGTTGCTGAGTTAGATGGTTTGCTGTTGACAACTACTTTCTTGCATGTGTTCGGGCAAGAGTAGTAACTTTCACCTCCTTTTAGTCATGCTGAGGAAGTCATCCAGCTTTTCTGAGGAGCTCTGAGACTTGTTGACTTGACTTTGCCCTCTACAAAAAGCCTAGGCACAGAGGTAACACCAGCTTTGCATCAGTGTTGCCTTTGACTTGGTTCCATTACCCTTCATCACGAACATCAGCATTGTGCAGTGTGAATGCAGCCAGTGTACAGAAGGTCAGAGGTAGAATAAATTTGTTGTGTCTCTGGAGGACAGAAGACATAGGTCTTGGAAGTGAGAGGGCAAAGAATCTAGAATCTTGATTTGGAAAGTGAATGTACAGGTGATATTGTGCCTCTATGGTTTTGAAAAACTCTTGAGCTGGGGGGAATGAGAGCCAATTGGATGCTTTTTGTCATCTCTGTTCCTCCCTCTGTAGCCCAACACCCTTTTTCTCCCTCTCAATTTTTATGCATTTCTTTTCCTCCTTCCATTGTCACGCTGTTTCCAGAGGAGACAACACTGGGTACTTCTGTTTTCAAGAATGGATTTCCCTTTCCAGTGCCTTATGCACAGTGTAGTCAATCTCATTTGTAATCTTAAAAATATGTGATCAAATGTTACCACTTTTTTAAGCCAAACAAACTCTGAACTTGAATGCAACTAATGATGTGATTTATTCTGCTTCATCATCGCTATTTGCTAGTTGTCTTTATTAAGGCAGTTATATTTTCTCATCTGCAATGTGCACATATTTTAATTGGGATTTACAGTTGCTGTGTTCTAAAATAAAACAGCAGCTAACTTAATTCCAGTTTTGTCACATTTATACCTTTCATGAGAGTAGCCTCCAATTAATGACTTAATGACTTAATTTTTAATTTACAAGACCATAACAAGCACCATATTCTAAAGCTGGTATGTTGTGGAGCAGCTATTCACAAGAAAGGTGAATAAGTATCGAATTACAGATTTTTTCTACATTAGCAATATGACCATATGTGCTTTTGAATAACTCCAGATGGAACACTGGTTTACAATTCATTATTTTGGACTGAATATCTTCCAAAATTTTTATTTACCCCCCCCCCCCCCCCCAAAAAAAAAAAAAAAGTTGGTTTGCTAGATGTATAAATCTATTCTATAAATCTGCTCTATTCACCTGTTTACTCCCACACCCCCAATATTTTGGCTACATAGTTTGCATAGCTGCACTATCATAAATCTGGGATGTGTTAGGCTTTGATTGATTGTATAGACTTTTCTTGTTATGCAGCCCTAAGTGATTGTGTTTTTACAGTGTGATTATTTTTGATGTGTTTTTTAAAAGCGTATTCAGATGCTTATCAAGTCTATTCCCACAGTGAATGTGAAACCTTTTAAATAAAAAGGTAAATATTTGAGAAAGTTAAAAACCTCTAAAACAATATTATAATGGAATTGTTTTGCAACCTTGACTCTGGCTGCCAACACTAGTGCACCCTGCGACTTCTTTTGAAAGAAACATGCTTTGAGAGTTTGCCAGTTTATTTTGCTTAATGCTTCTCTGCTCAAAAGAGAATGGAGTACTTTGTGATTATCAGATAATTTAAAGACCCCTTGGTTACAAAAGGAATCTTAGAAATAGAAGTGAGAGCTTAGTTCATCTTGTTGAAAGCAGTGGTTAAATACCCTGACTCAGAAATTGCAGCTGTACTTGTTGGCATGGTGAAAAAAGTGCAATTTCGTGTAATAGTTGATGAAATCACAATTGTTCCTATATCTCAGGTTGCGTGGGACTTTCTTGCATGAGCAGCGCTTTTGAGTAGTCATTCCAGTTCTCTTGCCTTCCTGCTCTAGGCTATTTGATCATCTTTGATCCCCATGAGAAATGCCCCACTTGGTTTTCGAGTCCTTACTGGTGCTTGTTTGCTTATTCCTTGTGATAAGGCACTGGGATGTACCATGGTAACGTGGAATAATCCCTGCAGATCTAACTCTATGTGTCTGTATTTTCCGTTGTTTTTATTTCTCAAACAGTTTTAACGGTATTTTATAACTTGGTGTTACAGGAAATATTAATTTACCCATGTCAATAGATTCTTTTAGCCACAGCATCGCATGGGGTCTCTGTGTGACTGTGGATGACAAGCTAGCAGCAGAAGTGCTGGTTCTATCTTTCTTATTCATCTTCATCCTTCCTTGGTTTGTTTCTGCTGTCAATGCCAAATTTCTGGAGTTTAAGAAAGGCTGTGTGTTTTCTGCTGCATTTACTCCATGACGGTGTAGAATTTAATCTTGGCCATTACAATTACAGAATCAGAGTATCTGGAAAACTCATTTTCATGGCTAAGAGCTTTATGCTGCTTTTATTACTTTTTAGGGCTAACAGTATTGTTTAGTGATTGCTCAGAAGTCATGCGAAGTATAAAGTAGGACTTCAGAACCCTTTAATTTTAAGCCTTGGTAAGGTTTCCCCAGTGACTTCCAACCAGAATTTAAGTGAAGATGTTCTTTGCATGCTTTGAAATATTAGCTGCTGTTTTTGTCTGCAGATTGTTCCTTTTCTTTGTGTCATGTTAAAAAAAAAAAAAAAAAAAAGAGAGCTCCATGATAAATCCTTTTTACGATAAATGTAAATTTGAATAAAATGTCAGCAATTACTTTTTTTCAGGTTGGTTTCAAAGTATCTGTGATTTGAGAGAAATCACCTTGATTTTTGAAGAAGAGTTGTATTTTATACCTTTATGGAGAAGTGCAACTAAGTAAAATAGCTTCTGGAGTACAAATCCTACTGTACAGTGCTATTTCTGAAATGCCACTAGGAAGGAGGCCAGGATTAGAAGCAGAGCAAAATTTAGCAGAATGGAGGACTGGGATTGCTGATTGTAAGCATTTTGTTATGCTTGTCCTGTTTTCACACAGCAGTTTTAAATTGATTGGAGCATCTTAGGGGGAATAGCCAGAAATGTGATGTGCCTCTGTAACCATCTTTGTGTTGGTTTTTTTTTTTTTTTTGGTTTGAATTCTGTATTCTAAATGGCTTTGTTTCTTTCATAAAAACTGGCGCCCATGTTTGAAAAGTTAGTTCACTCATTGAATGTGCAAATGTAAACATATTCACAAGTCCTTGTGTTTTAAAGGGAGGGTAATTTCAAGGAGCTACGCTGGAGACTCAGGGAGTGAGCTACCTTTTGCAATATACAGCTTTGATTTGCTTCTTGGTCACTGTTGTGGGACGCTCTTGGAAGCACTGCTTTGCAAGTGAAATTCTGTGACTGTTCTGTTCATGTTTAGCATTGCTAAACCTGGAAAACTTGCCTTGACACATGATGGTGGTTAGCTGTACAGTGCTGCTGGGAGCTCTTTACTGTGTTTTTTGTTTTGTTCTTAAACAGCTGATGTAGCACCAGTGAGGTCTGTCTGGCATTTTTTAAGCTGTGATTGTTCTCTAGCAGCATCAGGCCTTCAGGAAGATACCATCACCACACCTACCAGCAGTTCCTTTTTCTCAGGGAAGCTCTCAGCCTCCCATTTCCTACCATGCTGGTAGGATTCAGCCCCTCAGAAGCATTTTTTTAGACCATTCTACAAGGCAACAGTATTTTACTGAAGGGTGATGAGCGAAACCTGGAATGAAACCGTTGCAGGCTGACAAAACCTGCCTGCCTCTGCCTCCGCAAAGGGTGTAGGGCTGGTGGGGTAGGTGTGTTCCTCAGCTCCTGGAGCAACTCATGTGAACTGTGTTTTGGAACAGAGATGTGGTTTTGTCAGCACTGATTTTCTGATTGTAGTACAAGGAAAATATGGAGTGTATGCACGGACAGCTTGAAAAATGTCTGAAGCAGTTGTGCTCACTGTTTCCACAGAAATTGCCTTTGGGTAGAAATTGGGCATGAAGAGCACAGGCCCATATGGCAGTAATTTCCTGGAACTATGGAATCACAGAATGACTTGGGTTGGAAGGGACCATCTAGTTCCAACCCTTCTGCCTTGGGCAAAGTTGCCAGCTGCTAAATGAGGAATTAAACCACTAGGAGAAACTAAAATTTGGAAAAAAAGAAGGATGATGCTATAACAGGAGGTACAGATACCTCCTCTTGGTGAATGCAGGTTAACAGAATACAATGTACAACACTGTGCCTCTGAGTTAAATGCTTAAACGTAAGTAGATTAAATATTTTGGTCTGTGTAAAATAAGAAAAAATTTAGGGAGAAGAAGATGCATTATTACATTTGAATACTAAAGGGAAGTAGTGGAGGTGACTGGTGGGGTCTTTAATTACTTAAGATTAAAGAAATACCAACTATCTTTACAAGCAGGTGACCCATAGTGTCCTCTTCAACATAGCAAAAGCTGCTTCATGAAAATGGAATTCTTAATATGTAGTAATTTTGATACTATGCGAGCACTGTGTGGTCTCATTTCATAGCCTGGGTTGCCACAAGGAATTGCAGTAACTAAAATGTGCTGAAAGATATTTGCATAAAAATATGTGGTATTTTAAATGATATATTTTCTTCCACTGTTGAATGACATACCTGAATGTGATGTAGTTAATTTCTTTGTACAGAAATACCTAAAAAAAAAAAAAAAAAAAAGAAAAAAAGAAAAAAAGTTTGTTATGGCTTTTGGCACAAGCATATTTATTTATAAAGATATTACAACTTCTGAAAAATAGTCTGAAAAATACCTTTTGATTTCTTTGCTTTTTTGTAAAAGTGTTTGAAATTTTTAGCTTGAGATTTCTGAAGAGGCAACTGTTACGCATGGTCCTGAATCTAAAAAATGTGGCTGAAAAAGCTCAGTAAAACTGCTCACAAAAGGAGATGCAGCTGCTTTTGCACACAATGGGAGGTGCTCACAGGCTTACAAACCTAAAGCATCAAGTTGAAAGCGCCAAATTTTAATAGGGCAATTGCCATATGGGATTTAAATTTATAGAAGCATACTGTGAAGTGGTTCTGATTTTATTTCCTTAGCTGCATTAGTTTCACCTACTTTTTGTGGTGCCCTCTGATTGTCCAAATACGAGTAACTGGAGTGACAAATGTGTGATTGTGTAATGCGGTTTTCTAGATGCTTCTGCTAGACACAATTAAACCTCTAGTCTGTATGACCTTCAAGTCTAGTGAACCATTACACCAAGTCACTGGATGTGACTTCTGACTTCTTTCAAATGTCTAAGTGGTTATTCAGTTTTATTCCATTTTCCAAATGGTTTAACCAAGATGTATCTATTTCAGTTCTGAATTTCTGATGCCACGCTATCTTGAGTCATGAGATGCCTCTCATTCAGTCAGAATGCATTTTTGTAAATGACACTTACATGGCAAGAGTTAGATACTGATAAGCGTTGGCATCTTCGGTCACCGATCAAGCTCTACCACACTTGCTCTAAGGGTTTCGGTGTTCTATTTTTTTCTCCTTCCATCTGTGCATGTAGGGCTTGTTATTTGCTTTTTAGCCAATTTGCAGACATATGTTGGTTGAATTATTAATTATTTTTGGTTTTATGCCTTTGCAATTGAGAAGTAGCAAAATCTGCTGGGACTAATGCGTGTTTGCATGTAACTTTTGTGATCAGTGCAGGCGGCTTTATTTTGCATGAATGTAACATATGCTTGAAGTATAAATTTGTGACTCCACAACAGTGATAAGGAATTTCACACTTAACATCTTTCCTATGTTTTTGATGCTATGCAAGGAGTGGTAATTCAGTACATTCCAAGATAGCCATTTCACCAGGTGTTGCAGAAAATGTGGCATTTCTGCCTATGAAACAAGGAATCTTCATAGTTGTGGAAGATCGTTTTCTCCTCTTTCTTTTTTTGCCTTTTTTTTCTTGTAGAAGTAAATTACACCCAACTCAGTAGATTTCTGCTCACATACCAGCTCTTATGGTAAAGGCTGTGTTTTCCAAATGTCAGCGCTAACATTCTTGCATGCTCTCTCTGTGCAATGTCTTGGCCTTCATATTTCTTAATTACAGACCTTTTTCTTTTACTACACGAATCATCAATATTTTAACTTCTAAAATTACTTTCATCCACACATGCTCACCACAGGATCCTCAATTTGTTTGTGCATTTTTTTTGTAAATTACCACAACTTTAAGCAATGTGGAGGTAAATATGTTGTTGTATTTTGGTTGTACTAAGGGATGTGGTTTAGTGGGGAAATACTGATGGTAGGTGGATGGTGGGACTGGATGATTTTTAAGGTCTTTTGTAACCCTGGTGATTCTATGATTTTTGTGAAAGTCATAGCACTGGATAAGCTTGCCTTTATTCCAGAGGAAGGGTAAATTGAACTCTTTGCTTAACAGTGCTGAAACCACCTGAAATTTGCCATCTGTAAGTGGCAATAGAAGAAAACTCCTCAAAATAGTTATTCCTACATGAGAATAGCATTCTTATTAAGCCTAAATGAGGTGTACCCATGTAATCATGGGATAGGAAGATCTGAATCTTTGTATGTTTTTGCATATACAAAAATCTTGTTACTAACTCCATCCTCCTTGCTTCTTGATATTTTGAAGATCATCGCTGACATTGAAGTGAACTTCTTTATTGGTCATTGTGAGATCGGTGAAGAAACAAGCAAGTCTCAGTTCTTCATTCAGAATTCTATTACATCTCTCAACATTTAAGGACAGGAAACTGTGCTGAACTACTTCACCTTTTTATGGCTGGATTGAATATGTGACTTGCTAAATGCTTATGAGTTCTCCTTTGCAGCTGGGTTTACACTTGTATTTAGTTGTAACCTATGTGTAATAGATAAGTCCTTCGATATAGTTTATATCCACAGAGTTCACTGGTTCCTTGGTTTTTCCACCTGTGCAGGCTGCTGTTAATTATTTCACCTTGCTAGGAAATGTGAATTGGAGACAGGTTTCAAGTTTAATAGTAAATTTCAGACACAACAAAGTCACAGCAGATCTAATGCTATCTAATATAAATCTGTGCTATTCTTCTCTCACTGGTGATGTTCTGTTGATCAGCATCAATAAATTCCCAAATGCACCAATACTGCCTTTTTGAGGCACTAGGCAGACATTTATATTGAAGTAAAGTTAGTTCCATCAGCTCCATTACAGAAAATCTGTTTTCCCTGGATTGTTTGTTATAGATTTTATAGTGACTTTGGCTATCTATCATATGCTTCTATTTCTGCAAGTTTATCTGATTATGTTTCATAATGAAGTTGGATGCTCTATAGCAAATCTCTCCACAGACAGAAATTGGGTGACGCATGTGTACATATGTTGCTCTGAAAGTGATGCCTTCTGTTTATTTCCATGGAAACCGCAGTAGAAACAAAGACCACCATAACACGGTTTGTTAGAGCAAACTCTCAGTTACAAAACACTTTTCAACATAGTCATCACCATTAGTTCTACATTTTCAATAGTGATGAACAAGAATCTGTATGCCGTGACTGTAAAAATCTGCACTAGCGGAGGTGCCCCACTGTGACCACTGCTGAAATGCACCACCCACCACCTTACTGTGCTCACACCCACTGTTTGGTTTCCATAGACATTCAGAAAGCATCAGTTAATGTCAGAGGGTGCCATTTTTTCCACATGGAGGAATTCAGTGGCACACCTTTGCTTCATGTGCTCTTCCACATCAGGTGCCATTGTGCCATGCTGTCCCTCTGGTGCCATCTGTTGCATAGCAGCAACATTTAACAGAATATTGGTGGGAAGGTTCAACCTCTACTGCCATATGTCTGCCATCTACCTCTGGTGGCATGGACCGACATAATAAAATAGGAGATGTTACTTCTGGAGCAGCCCTTAATAATATACTTCAGGTTTTGTTGAAATGTTCA
Source organism: Lagopus leucura (assembly GCF_019238085.1). Taxonomy (NCBI): domain Eukaryota; kingdom Metazoa; phylum Chordata; class Aves; order Galliformes; family Phasianidae; genus Lagopus; species Lagopus leucura. The sequence continues at coordinate 80,001,094 of NW_024962252.1, read as the reverse complement.
TAAACTGGTCATGGAGTTGTGACTTCAGAATATGGCCTTGTGGGAGTAGAATGTCAGAGAGCATCTTAGAAAGAAACTTCCCATTTCAGATTACTTGTCTTTTGTCCCATGTGTTTTTTCACTTAAATTTGTACTATTAGCTTCTTGGCTACCTCTGTCTGTTGCTCAGGGGTAATCAGTTTTCACTGCTGAAAATCTGTATCATCTGCTGTATGTTATGTGGATGTTCTTGTATACAGATGTCAGAAAAACTTTGTGTATTTCTGGATATTTGTTTATTTTTTGTCTTGCCCTTTCCCTTAAGAATGAACACTGAGTGGTAACCCAACCTTTTAGAGCATCTGCTGACGAGAATGTATCAAAAGACCGTAGAGTGGATTTTCTATTCCTGCCTTCTGGCTGGCAGTATATTTTGACTTTTCAGTATATTATATTTGTAATCCTATACTGAGTCTGACCTTCAAGAATAGATTATGGAATAACTGAAAACTGTAGGCTGGAACCTCTAGAGGTCAGCTGGTCCAACATCCCCCTCCCCCAGCAGCATTGCCTTTGGGATCTGATTGTCTTATTTGGGATCTGAATTTTGAAATTCTCCAAGGTTGGAAATGCTTTAACTGGTATGGATAGCGGGGGGGGAAAAAAAAGTCTGCATTAGGAGAGGTTCAGCACTAAAACAAACTGCTAAGTTGGAGCTACCATTTTGTGATTTGTGTTGTTTCTTTCATATATGCCCCTTCACCATGCACCTCTCAGCAGAGTTGGATGTTTTGTTCTTTGTAGCCTTTGCCCCCAAGTTAGTGAAGAGTATAATTATATCCCATTTGACTTTTCTGTAGGCTGAACGAGCTCAGTTTTTTCTCTGAGATCACACATGTGCTGCAGCCTGCTTTTGGTCTCAGTGCTCTTCCACCAAACTCTCTCCAGTTGGTCAGTCTCCAAATTTGGATGTGTCTAGCTGTCGCCCAGAAAAGAATAATTATTTCTGCTAGCCTTCTGGCTGTGTTTTTGCTCACACAACCTGGTGTGTGGTCAACATTGATGGCTGCAAAGATGCCCTGGTGATTTCTTGCTGTTTGTCTGCCTGGATTCCCAGCTTCTTTCCTCAGTCACCCCAGCCTGTGCTGCTGTGTAAGGTTGTCTTGCTGTTGCAGAGTTCTGCATTTCTTTGCTGCATTTTGTGATGCTGCTGTCAATCCAGTCTTCCAGCCAGTCCTGATACTGGTGAGAGGCAGTCATCTCTACCATTTCAGTCCTGCCCCAGCATGGTGTTCTGCATGTGCAGGATGAGGGTGTATTCACCCCAATAAATAGATGAGGTGGTACTGACCTCCCTACTGACCTGTAGGGAGCACTGCTAGAAAACAGCTGCTGTTGAGACCATTAAACCAGAACCACTAACCACCACATGGAGCCCAATAGCCCAGCTAATTTTTCATGTAACTTTTAAAAATGACTTACGTGTTAGGTAAAAATGATCATTCGATCCTTGTGCTTCACAAATGTGAGTTTGATAAGCAGATAAATGAAAGTCTGAATAGCAGAACAAATGATTTGTATTGTAATCATTAAAAATCATCATTGATTTTAAGAAGGATTTGATTTTGGGAAGGACAGACTCCAGTAGATTAAAATTATTATTATTTTTTTTTAACAGTCTGTACCCATGTTGAAAGTGATATGTTCTAAGTAATTTGAACTAGAATGAAATTAAATGGAGAATTGCAGTTGTTTTAATTTCTTTGGTATGAGTTGGTGAGTTTTTTGAGTTTCATTGTAGTGGTTGAGTGTGGAGCACTTTTATGGTTGGTTTGATGGAGGCAAAAAAAAACTAGTTTGAAGGAAAATAAAAGACAGTAGAAGCAGAGTGTCAGGTGAACACATTGCAACTATTTTTAGTTTTTCAACCTTACTTTAAAATCAGTCATGTATTTAAGTCATTTTTGTGATTTTCCTTTATGATGTGGGATATTCTTTTCCAGCGCTGATGACAAATCATAGTTGGAATTCTGTTTTGCAAATTATTCTGAAAGTGAACTAGGGTGTGATTTGAATATCCTCGAGGTCTGTGAGGGTGGCTGCCTTGAAACACTTGGGCTCATCTGAACTGTGAAGTAGGTAATTAGTGGTATTTGCCATTTTGCTGGAGAATGGCTTTTTGTATAGCCTGACAGTAACAGTGGGCATAAGGAAGTCGTAGCTGGAAAACATTGAGGAGGGGACTTGCTAGGAACAAACAGGGATGATAGAATATGCTTCCAGCTCACAGCCATTGATATCAGTGAGCTCTCAGAGCTCTTCCTGTGTGAATGTGAGGAAAGTGGCTGCTAAGTCAGGATGGTGCTGTGTGGAGGAAAGGTTTCAGCAGAGCACAGCAGTAGTGCTGAAGGGCTGCAGAGCTCAGCCCGCAGCTCTGTGTGACAGTCCTGTGTGCACTGTCCGATTCAAGAGTTGTACACTCATGTTCCTGCTCTCCTTCCTTGACATCTCCCTCTCTGTCACCCTTCCTTTTCTCTCAAATTGACAGCAGCAATCCATTGTTTTATGACTGATACTTAATAGGATAGTTAGTGTAAATCCTAGTTTAGCAAGTTGGAAATTCCTATCCCTAAAAGTACGTCAGGGAGTAGAAGCTTTAAGCATAGCTGAGCTGCTCCATGGATGCAGTGCAGCCACTCAAGCATGGGCACTGGGGGGGAACAGGGGATTAACATAGGGTCAGGCTCGGGAAGAGTTTGGCTTGTGCTGCAGAAAGGCATTCAGGTACGTGCATCAGTTATGTAGAGCTGGATCTCTGTAGTGTAGTGTCTTTGGAAGGTATTGCCACTCTAGAGATGCTTCTATTTACTGTTCCTTTGGCACATGCGTTCAGTGCATATCCTTTATCTCAAATATATACACATACCCTTATTTAATTCAGGTAAACATTAAATTGTGCCTTGGTAAGTATACTCATTTTGCTAACCTCACCAGATCCATTATTATTTTTACATTTTTCTTTTTTATTTTGTTTGAATTGGACTTAGAAAAGTTTGCACAATAACAAAGATGTGTTTGCATGCCTTTTAACTATGCCAAGTAGCTCTGATTGTCAAAAGATATAGGAGTACATTGGCTTTGCAGTCATGCAAGCATTTGAAAGATGATTTAAATGTATATCTCTTTGATGAGACACTGTGATGAAAGAACTTTAATTTTCATCACACCAGAACTCACTTTTTTTTAATGATCAGAACATCACCTGCAAAAGAATGTTATGGCAGAGATCAGAACAGGAGGCTTTGAAAATGAGCAAAAAATACACACTTTTCTGTAGAAAGTTCTCGTATGAATTAGTTGTTATAAGCTTTGATACAATTTCTTTGAATGTTATGATCAAACTAAGTAACACTTTCTCTCTAAATCCATTTTTTTTTTTTTTTAACTTAACATTCTTGCAATTAACCTGGAAAAATCCATTCTACACATGAATTTATACAGTTCTGTATGCTACTAATATGAGTTATTGACATGTCAAATATAGAGGAGACTGTAGATGCGTTGACCTTTCGTTGTTAAATCCTTGAGTTTGCTGGAAGCACAAAGTAAAATCGTGATCTTTTGTTGTGTAAGATGATAGAGGTGCAGATTGATGCTAACAGGAATACTTACAAGAAAGAATGCATTCTTTTTTGAGTAAAAGCCTGTTTGCCCTACCTTGAGAAGTATTCATTCTAAGTCTCCCATCAATTACACAAAAAAAGTGAAAGATATTTAAACTGGCAGCCCAGTAAAAATTAATGGAAGATGTATTATTTATATTATTTACTTTGTTATGAGCAATGGTGAATATTATGTTTTTCTGTTTATTTTATTCGTATTCATGTGTTGCCTGAAGCATATCCAGCTGCAGTTATACATGTTTATTTACATATATATATATGTGTGTGTATATATATGTAAACTAATATATATGAAACCAGAAAATCTGGTCTTTGTTGTGTCTTAGTCAAGATCACATGCAATCCTTAGGTTCCTGATGCAAATCAGTAACTGTAGTCTATCTGTAGAGGACAACTAACTTTTAAGCAGTTCTGTTGATCATGAAATGTGTGTTCCCCTTTGCATAACCACTGATTTGCAGCTGTACAGCTGTTTAAAACACCTTAGTCAGTCTGCCAAGTTAATTTTGGTGAATGTAATTGCTGCTCTAATAATTACTGGTACTCTAGTAATTGCTGCTGCGTTGATTTGAGAACAGCTTGCTGTGAGCTTCAGTTTAATTAGAATTCTGTGCTGCTAGAAATAGGCACAAAAAACTTCTGATGAAATATGACTCTGATCTTCAATCTGTTCTGTGGAGACTGTGGGATTGAATATAGATAGAGTAGTTCCACTGGATCAACCAGCTGTGCCGTTGGGATCTAGGACTTAGAGCTTTGGAAGAAATTCCATACAGAACTTCATCAAGTTGCCTGTGGGATTATGATTATGTATGACTTTTTTTTTTTTTTTTTTTTTTTTTTTTTTTTTTTTTGAGGATGTAACATGTTTTTTTTTGTTTTGTTTTTAGTAACTGGTGATGCTCGTGTAGGGTCTTTTATTTTTAGTAAAAGCTTTGCATAATTTCAGCAGATTGTATGATTTCAGCAGGTGTAACGTGATAGACACTAACTAAAGAACTGGAGCTCTAAAAATATCAGATTATAATAACACCTTGTTAGGAAGAAAGCTGGGGATAACATTAATATGAATTTTGAGTATGCTTTTTCTTTCTATCGGCTACTGAAACAGAAAGCAAAAGCTTGTTTGGAAACTGCAACTTGTAACTTTCTTAGTACATAGTAGCCATAGATACATTGTAGAATTGCCTAATAATGCCTGCCCTGTAAAGCAGGTGCTCTTGGAGTTTTGCTCTATATGAACACACCAGACCTGGAGCCAGAGCTCAGTCTGTAACTGCATGGCATTTTGCATTCAGTAAATATATGTTAGAACAAGAAGAAACTTCATCTATGAAGGGGGCAAAAAATCTAACATGGGAAAAAACAAATAAACATTTTCTGTGGATTGCAACAAGGGGTATCTGAAATTTGCCAGAAGAATTGGAAGCATGGCAAGAGTGCAAATGTAAGTAAAAATGGATTTGGAAACAGAGTTTTCAACAGAGGCTGAATTTAAAGTCAATTTAATATACCTGCTCTGTGTGATCGGTACCCATCACCTGCTCCTCTGCTCTGGGACTCAGCTGCTGTGCTCCCTAATTCCCCCCAGGTGCAGGCAGGTGTTTGAAATAACGTACTGGTAGTGACTGCCTGCTTGTTGGCAGGATTTGGGGCTGGTGGATGGGCATTTGCTCCAGGAACTGGGAAATTGCACTGCAGCGAGTTCCAGCCAGGTTTATAAGTGGTGGCAAGCCTCCCGTGTCTGTATGGCCTCAGTGTTTTCCATTGTTAGTGGGCACAGTTGTTTGAAGCAGTGACAGCTATGATTGACACTGCTGTTTTTTACTTTTTTAGTGAAGTATTTAGAACAATTGACTCTCACTGTGTGCCTTGAAAGTCCAGTGGTGACTCTGATGGTGCTTGTTTAACTATCTGAGGCCATGCACAATTAGCAAGCATTATAATGGCAGTGGTAATTACCCTGCCCAGTAAGCGTGCATAATTTCTGCTCGCTTGCAGGAAGATTATTTGAATATTCCCTCAGTGTAGCTTGTGGCAGCAGGGAGGTGGTTCCCCATGCTAAAAATAATAAAGGAAGACACATTTCTATATTGCATCAGTTTTCAGCATGCTTAAACTAATGTCTTATGCAAGAGCGTGTCTCCTTTAGCTGATTTTTCTGAAGTCTTCTGACAAGTTTAACTGCTCCAAACCAAACAAAACCACCCCTAGGCATGCACACACACTCAAATAGGCCATTTGAAGAAAGCTGCGTTCCCATGCGTGTTTCAGGAGGCCTATTGGAGAGGGGCTAGGTGAAACCAAGGGGAAAATGTGAGATTTACACTCTGCTCTGGGGAAGTGCAGCTCTTCAGAGTTGCTGGCTCACACTGGAGCAGAGCTGCTGGTCTAGGGGCAGCTGTTGTTGGGGCAGTGCACCTTTCTTTAAGGAGCCTTTACCGAATGCCTAGTATAAACCTAACGTAACTCCATACCATCCCCTCAGGTCCTGTTGCTGTCACAGAAAGCAGAGCTCAGCACTTCTCCTTTGCTCCCTGTGAGGAGCTGCAGCTGCCGTGAGGCCTCCCCTCAGCTCCTCTGCTCTGAGCTGAGCAAACCCAGGGACCTCAGCCGCTCCTCACACACCTTGCCCTGTGGATTCTTCACCATATCTGTAGCCCTCCTTTGGATGCTCTGTTATGTGTGCGTACTTTTTCATTCATTTTTAAACAAATACCCATGTATTTAAAAAGGAGAAAAAAACACTGCTTTGTAGCTTCAGCTGATGTGAAAGATATAAACAGAAAGAAGTGAGAGGGTTTTTTGAAATTCGTGTGTTCATAGCTGATTGTGCTTTAGCAAGAGGTTGTACTGGGTGATCTCCTTAGGTCCCTTCCAGCCTATACTACTGCCACCCTAACTGACCAATACTTTCATTGGTCAATACATTGCTAGTATTCTTTTTCCTTCAAGCGGTGGCTTGGTTTGTTCATCCTTTCCATGGTAACACATGAAGATTGGGAAATAACTCTTCCATTTTTGTTTAGTTTTAGTTTTACTGCATCACTTACTTTGAAAATGTAACATTACCTGTTTAAAGGGCAGGATATAATAGATAAGGAAGAGGTTATTAGTCAATGACACTGAGGAAATTCAAATCCTCATTGGGCGTTCTGGAAAGAAAATTGCTTTAAAAGGTGCTCTTAAGCTGTGTTGAAGGTTTACTTTTTCAGATTGAAAATTGTTGCACCTGTTGATGTTAGTCTGCTTTTTCGGTATCAACCCAAATATCTCTTCGTGCTGGCAATGAAGCAAAATGAACCCACTTTGCAGAAAAGCTTATCTTGAGGCTTTTGATTTAATTTGCTGTAATGGCACTGATCTTTTGTACTTCTTTGTGCTAGAGACAGAATCTCTTGATTGTGAATTCTGGAGATTCAGAAACAAATGTATCCTTTTTTAAAATACCAATTATGTGTTACTGCATGTACTTTTCCTCTTGGGCTGACCAAAAGGAACTGCCAGTATTAGGAATCTCGTAGAACTTCCATGGAGGTGCTTAAAAATAACTAGATATTCCTCTTTTTCTTTTTTGCTTTAGTTGTAGAATAATATTTTTGTTCTCTGCTTTGGTGACTTATGTGTTTTGCTTGAATATAGCTGATAGCTGATATATAGCTGATACACAAAATAACATAAATGGTGTCTCCAGTAGTCTAAGTAGCTGTTGACCCATACATTTTTAGCTTAGCTCAGAGACTTAAGATGAAAGTAGAACTTCCAAAATTGAGCTACTAGCTCCTTCTTTTCAGGTAGTTATTTATTTTCTGATCTTTTTATTGCTGAGTTTTTGAGCATAAAGTAACAGTAATGGAATTTTTGGGAAGAATAAGCAATGAAGAACTAATATAGTCTCCATTAAGACAGCCCCTTAACCTGCATGTTATTTCCAAGAAAACGTTTTCCTCCTGAGGTGTGCATTCCTGCAGCTCCACAGTGCTCAACAGGGGACATATATCAGAGACAGAGAATAGGTAGGCAATGAAACAGAAAATCCTCACCTTCTAAAATGCTAGAAACATGTTCTGAATAAGAATTTTAAAGGAAGAGGTGTGTATGGCTTCAAAATTTACATGAGGAGCTGGTATTACTGTTTGTGCCTCTGTCAAACAGTCTGGTACATCTGACAAGTGGACTGAGCCAAGAAATAAGGGTATTTTTTAAATAATTGTTTTTTTTGGATTCGTATTTGAATTTGAATCAAAATTTGGACTTGAATGTAGTTCACAGAATAGACTAAAAAGTGCAAAATTGATTTTAAATGTCTCTGAACTTTGAAATGTCTCTGCATGTGGCAGACTGAAGTTATAATTAGTACTGCTAAGTAGTATTAAAATACTGCTGTATTTTAAACTAAATTCACAAACATGTGTGGGACCTGGATATTATAGTGTACCTATATATATCTAGAAACAGTGAGAAGCTGTACTAGATTACAATTAAAATGGAGAAGAAAAAAAAAAAAAAGACTGATTCTCCTGACTTGTATTTTGTATCAAATTATGCTCTAGTGGCCTTAATCATAAGCTTTGCTTTTTTTTTTGTACATCTAGTACAAGGTCTGTTAAAAATATTTTATCTTTGCAATCAACTTTCCCAACATTAACTAATTACTGATACAGATAATATCAGAGATGTAATTAGAATTGTGTACGTTAGGCTGTTTTGTTTTGTTTTGCTTATTGTAAATGGAAGATTTTCTCATGGATTTATGTTAGCTGAAAGATTTAAAGTTAGCATTCAAATGATAGATACAGTTTTTCCTCCTTATACTTTTAACTTGGAAAATGAAGAAATAATTTATTTTTTTTGCCAGTGTAAGAACTTTTGAAAAATGCGGTTCTCCATTGAAAGGTGTTCGTTGGACTTCGGAATTACTTATTTGGAAAGAGGATCAAAGCTGCCTGTGCTTTCACAGGTTCCCTCAGTTTTGATTGCCTGCCTTTTGGGGAAGAAAATAGAGACACCTCACTGCAATTTTCTGAATTCTATTACAGCAGTTGTAATTATTCAAACTCAGGCATGCTGGCCATGATAAAAAATAATAATAATAATAATTATAAATCAGTTAACAGTTAAAGAGTCTTCCTCTTCTGTCTCCATCCCCACACTTTTTGCTTATTTAAAGCTAAAGCAGATTAGCCTGGACTGGAAAATATTTTCAATATCTTCGTAATACATAAGGGAAACTAAGCCATGTTTATGCATCCTAGTATGGGCAATATGTGGTTTGTTGTGAACATCGAGGTTGTTAATAATTGCCTAATTAATTAATACACAGGAAAGCACATAAAAATTAGAAACTCTGAGCCGATAACTAATGTCAGTCCATACAATTGCAGTGAATTTGTGGAGGAAGGATTTATTTCTCTCTCTCCTTCAGACAAATTCCTGATAGGAAGGTAAGGAATCTGAGTAATTAAATTTAGATCATAGAAGTTTTAAGTAACGTCTGGTCTCAGAAGGTGAGGGGAAAAAACAACCATACCTCCTCTCCTTAAAATAAAAAAACTGGAGGAGGGGGTAGGGAAGCTGGGAGACGAGTAATAAAGCAAGACTGAGTCAACAGGGATCTTCTAGAAAAGGGAAATTCAGCCCTGCTGAAACCAATACAGAAAGTCATAAAATGCTTGAGACAAATGTGTAGGAAGGAAACCAGAATGGGTGATAGGTCTGTGAGGCAGATGGCCTGTTCTGTAATGTCTCACCTCACAAAAATAGAAAGAGTTGCAATAATTCCTTCTGTAATTGGTAGTTAAATGAAAAAGTAGAAGGGCTGTGGTGGTGAGTACTGCAGTTTTGTGGGGTTTGTTTTGTCTTATAAGAATGAATTATTTTCAACTGTAGGATGGTGCTTGGTATGGTGCACTGAAATACACATAGCAAGCTGTTGTGACCAGGTGAATACAGCAAAAAAAGTTCCACTGAAGTTGGAAGAAGAGGGAGTTGCAGTGTTCTAAAAGTGTGCATTCTTGCCTTCAGTGTGAGTAGTATGGTGAAATGACAAAAAAAACTGTAAGGATGATCAGTTACTATTTTAGTTAAGACTAAGCAAACTCATAAGGAGATACAGAGTAACCTGATGAATCAGCAGGAGGGAATGACAAGGAGACAAGAAAATTATATTGGACTAATAGGATTTGCAGGGGCTTAATTACTGTCTTGTGAAGGAAGGGAGCAGGATGAACATTGAGTGTACAGATTGAAACAGAACCTTGATGTAGGCTCAAAACCAAGGATAAACAACCAAACTTTAAATACAGGAAGGAAAACCGAGTCCTTTATCTATGTGCTTGCCTCTAAGGGATTGAAGAAAGGGGTGGGGGAAGTATTTGAAACAATGGAAAGGTAGAGCATCGCCTGGGAACAATGAGCAGCCGGTGAAACTGAACCCAAGGAAAAGGAAAAACTCCCACCCGTTCTTTTTTCCCTATCCTTGTTCTCATAGAATTAGTGTTTACACTGAAAAACGTGTCTCCTTTGGAGAAGCTAAAGCAGAAAGCTATGCTGAGATTTGGGATGATTTAGTCTTTCATATGGGTAGCAAGTAGATGTAACAGTAAATAATCTATGTTTAGAAGACTATAGTTATCACGCTTTTGGGCATAAGCAAGTTTCAGAGGTGTTCTGTTGTTTCGGTGTTTTTTTTTTTTTTTTTTTTTTTTTTTTTGCTTGTCGGGGGAAGCATATTTGAATGCATTTTTTAACATAAACGAAGAAGCAAATAATGACTATTTTAGAAATGAGCTGTTGGTTAAATGAACCAGTAGTCAGAGAATTGCAGAATCATTGGGGTTGGAAGGGACTTCTGGAGAACATTGAATCCAACCCCGCTGCTAAAAGTAGATTCCCCAAGTAAACAGTTTTTATCTGAAGCTCAGCCCTGCTGCATGGGTAGCTCTCAACTTCTGTGTGCCTCAGGTCCCCCAGAGGCTACAGAAATGTTCCTCTAGTTATGTGGTTTGCCTACTTCCTTTTTCATGTTGATGTCGCGCTGGGCATGGTGGGTCTTCCCTTTAGTCCTTCAGATTTTTGAGATCTATTGTGAAGTTTTCAAAAGCTGGAGCATGAAATATAGGCTGAATTTGTAGAAAGTGGTTATTTTGTCATGTCAGGCAGGAGACCCATCTCAGTCTGGTTGTGTCACAGAATTGCAAGGGTTGGAAGGACCACAAGAGAGCACTGAGTCCCATCCCCCCTTCCAAAATAGCTACCCTACAATAGGATGCAAAGATGTCCCCCGTTATGGTATAGAGAGCTCCATTGTCTGTGATGAGGAAATAACCTTTTATTTGGTGCTTATTCCCTACCAAATTGTCATTAATGAGCATCAAATGGAATTAAATACTTTTAGAGTGACTTTAAGTTTACTCTTGCTTGCTTAGCAAGTACTCTTACTCTCATTCACCACGGTGTGTTACAGAGCACATCTGCAAAGCAGTTTGCATGCCTACTGGACTTAGACTTGAGTTTGTTACTTTTCTACTCAGGTGTGTGTGTGTGTAAATAATTCATGTGTGAATTGCTTATGCAGGCGTGTTCATGCAGAAAACTCACTCTTCAAATGATGTATGTCATGGATGCAAAGTACCTTCTTGGGCATGAGGAGGCCTCATGTCAAAGTGTTATCTCAATATTGCACTTCTGAAGCTTGCTAAAGGAAGGTGCTTTAACTTCCTTTTATTACTGTTTGCACTGAATTATGGCAGTTAATCATTGCATGTGTGTATGTACGTAGCAGTAAATCATAAAAGCAGTAATTCAAGTTCTTTGCTTCAACTCTGCTCTGAATGAGATCTACCTGTGTGTGGTTTTTCCTGCGTTAGTTGCTTTAAAAGCATTTTTCACTTCAGTATGCACTGATGAACAGAGTCTTACTAAAAAAAATGCTCTTGTAATGCCTGTTTGTAATTGTTACATATTCTGAAGCACAGCAAAGCTGGAATATAGTTGTGCATCCTGAATTATAGTTCAGTATAATGAAGCAGTTGATACGATAATGCATATGTTTGTCAAAGGCAAAAATAAATAGACAAAAAAGCAGAAATTGCATTGTTTTCTTCATTATCACTCAGTATTTGTTTTACAGTAATTGAACAAGGAATGCACAGTTGAATTCAAGGAAGCTGCTATTTTTACCATTTGTATAGGAATACCCATGGTAATACCTTTCATCTCCATGGTGACCTTCAAGAACATGCTGGTGTCTCTCTAGTCCAGTAATTCGTATTTAACTTCATTCATCATCAGTTCATTTGAAGAAAGGTACAAAACCTTGCCGCCAGACCAATGCAGTGTGACCTTCCTCCTTGGTTTTAACAGAAGTTGTTTTAAATTCTGAAGAAGTGTGCTTTGCGTTTCCCTTTAAAACACTTGCGGGTTTTTTAATCTTGCCTATTATATCTGTTTCAAAAATGGAGTTTCTGTTTTTTTGATTTCCGTTTTTGTTACTATTAATCTGAATATATACATTCCTGGAAAGTGGTATTTTTAGGAATAACTGGATCTTTTGACTTTCGTTTGTTAAATGCAAATGTTTTTATTAATGAAAGTGCTACAGTACTTCTGTTTAGGGTGCTATTCTAGTTTGGGGGAATATAATAATATAAATTGTGTAGCTCTTATTAGTGATTGTGAAAATGCTTCTTTTCCAAATCTTAGCTTTCATTAGATTTCCTAATATAAGTGAGAACAAAGTCCTCAATAAATATTTTTTTTCTCCTGTTCTTAACATTGAAGACTACATTATTTTTCCCTAACAAAATCATTCAAGCAAAACATACTAAAGCAATACCAAAAAATTCATCTTGATTGTAAGGAATGTTAAAATGAGTTATAACAGAAGAATATTATTGCTTTTTTGTGAATCTTTGTGTTTCTTTGTGGTCAGTTTGAAGGAAGTAAGTACTTTGCATCCTGCTAGTGTGGGAGGCTTGGTGTTAACTTTTTTTAAACCATTTGTGACTGACACATCCTGGTGAAGTTTACTCTTCCCGCTAGTGACCTTGAAAGCATGTCTGTGCAATAATTGGTTATTGCTGGAACAAAAGATAGTTCTGTCTAAGATTTGTTTGAATTCAGGAAGCTGTGTTTGCCAAAGTAAAAACTTGGTGACGCAACTATGTCAGGTTTCAGCAGCCACACCTCTGCTAAGCAGTTTTAAGTTTTTAGTTTTAACCTTTGTTCATAGCTGTATTCCACTTCCAGCAAAACATCAGAGGTGGTTTTCTGCCATCTGTTGCAGTGGAGTTCAAAAGGAGCACGTGTTGTTGAGGTTGGCACATTCTCTTAGCTTTGTGCTAAGTTGACTGGATGGTAGGATAGATGGACTCTCTTCCTAATCATTACGGTAAGGATAACTCAGTGTAGATTGTGTAGGTTTTGTAGAATATACTGCATTTTGATACCTGAGGGTGGGGGAAGAAAATAAAAGGAATGGCTATGGCTGGACTGCAGTTGCCCCGTTGCAAGGGATGAGGGATCAAATAGAATAGGCATGCGTTCACTGCCATTGTACAGTTTTCAGTGTGGCTCTTGGGCTTTTTATAGGGTAGTAGTGTAATGCGAGACTAGCTTTCTAATGGGTCATGCTGCTGAAAGTGCTCCTTGTAGAACTGTGTGAATATAGTTTTCACTGTTTAATGACGAGGATTTGTTCTCCTGTGATTATGGATTTTGTAAGAATCCTTTCAAAATTAGTGATTTTGAATGGTGATTACAGTTCTGAAGCATATTTCACCGTGAGCATAATGAGTATGCTCTAGGGAGGGTGGGACTGGGTTTCTGATTAGTACAATGCATCTCCATTATTTAGCTGAAAGTGAGCAAGTAATTACAAATTAGAGATTCTAATTTTCAGAATTATTTTCTGAAAAAAAAGGGGGGGGAAGTTATTTTCAGTGTCTTGAAATCAAGTTCTGAAGGATCATCATTTCAAAAGCAGGTCCACTTATTCCTGCCCAGAGCTATCTATATTTATTTGTGTGCATTCACATGCAGGTAACTATCAAATACTACCATTTTATAGCAAAGCTTCTGCAATTTGTCCCTTAAACAAAAAAAGCTAATTTCTTTTACCAAGTATTCACAAGTATTTGAAGCGTCTTCTAAACATCTGGTAAACCTGAAAATATTGTGACACTGTGCTGCATGTTGCTGAGCTTTAGCTTTTGTATTAACTTAGGTAGGTGGAAGGGCTGGAATGAAGCGTCCTGCACTTGGACAGCGTTCAGTGCCTAGTTAGTGCTCTTCTGCCAAGCACAATGCTAGGGGCTGAACTTGTTTAGTGTAGAAGTAAATAAAGAAATCAGACTTTTGCAAACTATTTGTGGAGGACCAGTAGTAGCTGGTTAAGTCTCTGTGGCTTCTTTGTCACTGCATTCAGCTCTCCTCTATTAATTATCCTGAAGTTATCACCAAGTAACTGGTGGATGTCAAACAGCCTCATGGAAAGCGACTTGTCTGTGGTGGGTGGAAAGCCACCTTTTACCTACCAGCATTTTGACTGACTACTGCCTTTCCCTTGGACCTCTGAGTAAGTGGTAAGTGAAGAAATGTAAAAATGGGATGGTATGAAAATTTGGAAAGTACTTGAAATATAGTCTAATTTTAAGGTGTTGTAGATGACTGTTGCTTTTCTGTCTGCATTTTAGATATAAACCATACCCATTTTGTGAGAGAACCTTTGAGAAGGGTTAGGTTGTGCTGTGTTTTTTTTTTCTTACTTGGGAAATATATTTACAATTCAGAGCACTGATAATTGACTACTTAAGTTTATTCCATGCAGAGATGATCCTTTTACTTGAAGACAGATTTACGTGATATTCACAGTCCATTCATCATTCTTGCAATGCCTCCCTGCAAGACTATTGGCAGTCATATTCATTACTCAAAATATACCTGTTTTCAATTAGCTCAAGGAAAATTCTCTAGGCATGGAGAGAACATACATCTCTATTACCTACTCTGAGAATGAAACGCCCAAATACTCTTGCATGAAGATTACCAAAGTGTACTCTGCCTAAGAAGTGGTATGTGCTGTGTTTTCCGTGGGAGAGGATGGTAAGATTTAGCAGAGCTGCCTTTGAAACTTTTCTAATCCTGAGACTCAAAATTGTGGTCAAATGTCTAACAGACCCTAGGAAATAAAGACTTGGAAAGATTTCAAAAAAGCCATCTGTGGCCAGTACCGTGTATGCTGGAGTGAGCTGTACAGACGCTAATTCGTCAGGGATAATGGCAAGGCAAGGTGGTGCCTTGCTTTTTGTAGTTTCTCTTTGGGATTGGATGGAAGACCAGTGCTATTTGTTGCTTTAACAGTGCTTTACTGTATACTCACAATGAAGTCTTCCCTCTTCATATCCTTGGGGGAGGGGGGAAATGGAAAACTTTTAGCTTTGTTTTGGTCTGTGTCAGACCAAAATCCTTACTTGGATCCTTACTTTCTGTTTGCTGCTGCCCACTGAGTTGTCCTTTGCTTAAAAGAGGTTGCTGGGTCCTTGTACCTGCAGGTTATAGCAGATTGTTCTGTGCTTTTGGATTGTTCCTTATATAGTTAGGTTCACTTCACTGTATTGACTTTTCCCTTTCAGTTGAAGGAGAGGCAAAGGGAGACAGCCAACTTTCACCAAAAACTCTCCCATTCTCCCAGCGGGGGATTGAAAGAGTTTAATCTGAGACTTTTTGCATTGAAAATCCAGTTTGCGTGAACTGGCATACCTATAAATAAACAATGTCCCATTAACACAATAAATTCTAAATCCTTTTTTTGAAGGTAGAATGGGTGATCTTGATTGGTGTAAAGTTGACAAAGGAAATGTCAATTGAAAACTTATGGCTTGCATTTAGCTGGAACAATGTGCCTGGCCTTCAAATTAAGCCTTTTTCACTGCCTGGTCAAGGATGAAAAGCTAATTTTATCGTGTTTTGCTTTTAGTGAACAGATTTTTAAGGGTACAGTATTAACACATGCAAATATTTGCTAAATCTCCAGTGAAAGTGGTGTTTTGCTTCAGCACTTTTTGGCATAGCAAACCTTTGGCGATAGGACTTTATTTTAGGAAAATCTTCTTGGCCTGTTCTAGAGGGGATTGGGAACTTCAGGAAAGTACACGTATGCATGTGTGTACATGAATTCAGAGTTTGAATTAGTTAATACAAGTTAATACGAATCGAAGCTTATACATAGCTTTTATTTCAATGTATCTAGGGTCTTACTGTTCCACACTTCTTATGAGAACAAATGCTACATGTGTAGCTCTCCACTGTAGGGCTTCTGAAAAATACCATTTGTCCTTCAATTGCACTAAAACTTTAACTTCACAAAACTGTAACTTTAGATTCTGTTCTTCAATTACATCAATTACTTTTTTTTTTTTTTTTTTTTTTTTTTTTTTTTTTAACCAAACACCCATATCTCCTTGGCTATCATCCATCCCATGTAAACAGTTTCCAACTGAGGGAAAACTTTGAAATTCTAGAAAACCACAGGTTTGTATCAGGAATAGAAAGAGAATAATGTAGAATGATATATTTTACCATAATAATTTTTTTAACTTGCTTCACAAACATTTAGTAAGATGGATGGCTATCAGTAAATTTTTGTGCAACTTAAAGAGGAGAAATATTAGGCTGCCCTTGTACCATTAAGAAAGTGTCTACAGAGCATGTGGGTGCAGCGTTTGCAGCATACTGGCTCAGCTGTGTACAGGGTAGGAGGAAATACTGTCCTCAAACTCAAATGAAATGAGGCTATTTAGTGTGCTGGCTGGTGAGGCCACTGGTCGGGCTGCCTGGATTTGCTAGTAGTAGTGTTAAAGTTGAGGACAGTAAGTGGGAAAGGTACTGCTCATTGTGCAGTTTGAGCTTCGATTTTGACAGCTGGGGAGAAGAAGGATTGAACTTACAGAACAAATTGTGTTTAAAACTAGAATTATGTGAATCTTGGTCGTCTTAATATTTTGTTGCTGTCAGAAGTGTTTTCTAGGAGAACTCTGACAGATTTCAACAGTCTCAAATTATAACTGCTCAGTATGGGTGTGATGCTACACTGGGCCATGAAATGTGGGCTACCAGTCTAGCAGTTTGGATTGTTTTTCAGGAACTGACAATGCTCTTTGAAAATATCCCCTTTTCTGTGCCTTCCAGAGAGTGATTTTTTTTTTAAATTTAAACATCCTGTCTCTTCAGATTGTTTGGATAGAACTTACGTGAGCATGAGGAGGAGAGAATAGATGTTTTGTGTGAGGAAGTGCTCTATTTATCATAGTCAAAGGCTGATATGTTTCAAATACATAGAGGCAAAAACCCAGCTCTCTATTACTGAATGAAAGTAGATTTAAAAAAGAAAACAGAGGGGGGGAGAGGGGCTGCGTGGAAGTAGTATGATGAGTTTCTTCTAGGCCTGACTGATACAATCTCTGCTGCTTACACAGTTTACGAAAAGGAAATAGTTCTAATTGTTTTTCGTGGATCATTGGTTTATGGGCTTGGTTCCAAAACCTTCTTGCACAGAATGATTTCATTAAAACAGTGACACTAATCAGAAGGAACTGAGAGCATTAATTCTTAGCAAGTTTAGTAATGGAATGTTAATTCCTATCTTGATGCTTTCTCCCAAGCGCAGTAATGGTGGGAGGTGGTTTGCCTGACTTTTTTAGGTGGCATGAGAGCTCCATGTGACTTGTTTCGGCTTGTGAGTGGCAGTCTTGGTCAAGAGCTGAGAACCTGTACATTTGCCAGGGTTCAGACTGGAAGGCAGAGGAATCTCAGTGAAGCTTCTCGGCTTGAGGAGGCATTTTTTAAAACTGCTTTTCCTTAGTTATATTTCCTTGGTTCTTGAGTCACCTCCAGCTCTAGCATAGGCAGTATTTTCTGGATTGTGCTGATCCTGGGTCTTGTTGACTTCCCCTGGGCTGGGAGCCAGAGCTGGTGATGTTCAGGTATGGCAGGTGGATCCAGTACATCTCCACAAGCAGGCTTATTTTCATCAAGTTGCTAACGTGAGCCAGAAATGAAGATTTTGGTCCTTTATCCTGTGTGAGCTGTCTAGAAGGTCTGTACTGCAGGAATATTTGGTCCCAGCACAGTCATGAGCTTATGTACGTTGAAGCTGCAATGGAGCTAGCAGTGCTGCTAATAACTATGTTACGTGGAAAACTATTGGCAATAGCAAGGTGTTTCACGTGTATTTTAAAAGCGGGCTGTATGTGAGTCTAATGCAATACCAATGCCAGCTTGAAATCTCTTCTGACACAGCACACTGACCACTTTCTCTGGTGATGTGAGGCCAGCAGCTGCAGGGCATGGCTGGTAGTGCTGAAAACTCAAAAGCGTTTAGGGTATTGAGTGAATTTCACCCAAATTTCTTACTGCTATATATTAACTATCAGCTTAATGCAGGAAGAGTTGGCTGGCTTTTTGGTGTATGCTTGGTTATCATGTTTGCTTTTGCCTGCAGTTAATCCCGTGAAGTTGCTGTAGTATATTTTCAAAACCAGTTTGAAACAAAACATTTTAAAATATTCTCAGAAATGACCTCTTTTCCTGTAGGAGAGAAGCAAAGAAAAGGGCAGAATATTTGGAAGATATACTAGCTGCATTCTTACAAGGCAGACAGCTGGTGAGAGAGAGAAATCAAATACTCTCCTAAGTTTTGAATAGAATATGTATTGTCTTCATGCTTTTCCACAATTAAGAAGCAGAAAGAAAGAAAAAAACTATTTCTCTGTGAGAAAAAATCCTAAATCTAATAATTCTTGGATTTTTGTTTGTTTGGTTGTTTTTTGTTCAGGTTTGGAGCAATAGAAAAATGAGATACAGGTTGATGACTTGTAATCAGTAACACATGGGCATAAACTGAAGATAGGTATTAGCCGCAGGACAATAGTTTCAGGTTTTTATGCACATGAAATATTGCTCTCATATCCTGGTCTTCCATGTTTTTTTTGAGGAGATGTGACTTTCTTTCAGAGAAAGAATGAGAAAATAATTTTTTTTTTTAAAAAAAAGCTTAATGTAGGCTTTGCATAACTTTTGCCCTTTTAGTCTTCCTTTTTGTTTTCTTCTACTTTTTATTGGCTGTAAAGTCACCACTGAGCAGGGATAAGATCAGAATCAGTTACGCAAATCAAGTACACTTTTGTCCTTTCTTGTTCATCTCTGAACTGCTTTGGACTCCTCAGTAGCCTGCTGCTTTCGGAGAACTATAAACCATTTTCCATGGATTACCATTACATCATCAACTTTTCTCGTTTTTAAGGATGGAGAGATTAAGATTGTTTTTAAATAGGCTGCAGTCATGCTTGCAAGTTGGAGAAGGGAACTTTTTCCAGAGGTGACTACTGCAAGCTGTTAGAGGGTATGGCGAGATGAACTCATTTTCAAAAAGAGCAGAGTGAAAGTGGCAGAAAATAGAAGAAAGAAGGTTACTTTGCCAGAAGAATGTTCTCGTACCTGCAAGTAAGACAAAAAGTATGTTATGTGCAAGGTAAAACATAAACTTGCTGAAAACTTAACATTTTTGTCATGCATTATACAGGCATCCTTTTTAGATCTCATGCCTTAATGAGAATAAGGAAATAAGGAACCTAGGATAGATCAATGTTATCTTCACAATTTAAGGATCACAGAGTTCATTTTACATGGAACTGCATTTTGTATATTATACCCAGTGCAAGTAGTCCGGTGTGCTGGATGCTGTGCAAAATGAGGAAGAGAGCAAAAGTTAACCAAAAGCCATTTCTAACCAAGTGAATCAGAAGGGTAATGTGGTAGGTTTTACTGATAGTCCTGCACAGTTAAATAAACAGAACTGTTTCCAGTGAAATGGGATTCAGATTGCCTAGCAAAATTTGGAGTTTATATCTGTGAGTTGGTAGAATTGTGAGACTTCATTGCACAGAAGATGAGAATTCCAGTTCAATTTTGAGAACATATTTTTGTTTGAAACCCAAACTTAACTAGGTATTTCCTTTTTTTCTTCAGCACAGAGGTCGTTAGCAGAGGGGAACTTCTTGTCAAAGTGCTCAGTGCATACCTTGTAATGGAAATTGTGGGAGAATGTGAATAGAACAGAAATAGACCTAGCGTTTATCTGATAGTTCAACGGAAAGTAAATATTGAGATTTGTTTCTCTTCTTGTAATGGACTATTAAAGTACAGCTGACTTAGGATTAGAGGACCAAAGGGGACAATTTCCCCAAACAAGAATGTAAAAGTGAAAAGTTTAAATCTCGATGGGCATGTTGCTCACTTTCTCAACACGTTCTAACAAATTGAAAGCCTTCATGAAAGGTTGAGAATGTGAATAAATATCAGTGTGTCCCAAGGAGACAAGAAGGAAGGTCAAAGACATTGTCCTATGTCTCTGTTATAGGAGAGGATGAGTTGGGAATAGTCTTGTACCTGTACTATGGAAGTCTGACTCAGGGAAGTTTCGCTTGAACAGCAGAAAAAAATCTGATTGAGATGCCACGCAGCCCTGATGCCTCTTTTCCCAGCACAGTGTTTTTTGCCCTCTGTCTGTCTGGAGCTGTAGCTCTTGCTGCAGGGCAGGAGGAACCTTTCTGTGCCAAACACTGGGTTGCTAAAGAATTTATTTTTCTGTCTCAGATAATCAGTGGAAAGTATCAGTACAGTATTTAAATTAATGCAATCTAGTAATAGTGCATCCATGAACCTCTTAGGAAATGCCACAAATTGACTGCCTGAAGCCTCAAACCACAGGTGCTGTCTTTGCTCTGTAGATATCTGAGATTCTCTCTTGAACCACTTTTTGCCCCTCATCTGCCCCATCCTGCTCGAAGGCTGTTCAATTCTCCTGTCTGGAACCGTACTCTGTGTTTCCACTCTGAACAAGCCATCCTTTTCCTATGAAGTTTGCTCTGCTCAACTGAAGATGTACGTTCAGTGTTGTATTGATTTTAGCACCTTGTTGCTAGGCTAAAATATCCCAAGTGCTTTAGCTTCCCTCATAAAATACTTTTCTCTACCCTGTATTCTCTGAGTAGTGTTGTGTGCAACTATTTCAGTTAAATTGTTTTTTTTTTTAGGGGAAGCATGCTGTTTTTACAATTTGTTTTCCTTTTAGTTTGGAGTAGGGAACCACAGTGTTATAAAACTGCAGCTACTGGTTTATCAGTACTATATAGAATTGATCATTCCTGTTGTGTTTTGTTGTTGTTCTTAGTAAAAAAAAAAAAAAACCAACTTTTTGTTTATAGTAACAGCAAAACATCAGTATTGAAGAGCGATTTAAAAATGCTAAGAGGAGGCTAAGATCTTTTGTGTTCTGAGGTCTTTATTCTCCCATTCATCTCATCTTAATAGGTCCCATGTCATAGTAAAAATCATTGTTTTTAATAGTCTTTCACTTGCTGCACAAATTTTATTGTGTTTTTGTCGTTCCAGCCAGCCCAAAGGACAGTCAGATTTCTATGAGATAGTTTCAGGAGCAATGACTTCTCTCAACTTTTATCTCCCAGATACTTAGTGGGTACCTGCTTTTTTGTCACTACGTTGTATATTTAGTAGCTCTGATTTCATAGTACTTAAGGAATACAGTACTGCCTCTTTGCCTGAACATCTTACCTTTTGTATAGAATCATAGAACGGTTTGGGTTAAAGTCCATCCAGCCCTAACCCCAGCTGTGGACAGGGCAGCCTCCCCAGCTCAGCTGCCCAGGACCCCATCCAACCTGGCCTTGAGTGCCTACAGGAATGGGGCACCACAGCTTCTCTGGGCAGCCGTGCCAGTGCTTCACCATCCTCTTCCATAAAGAATTTCCTTCAAATATCTCTCCTCTTCCCCCTTCTCCTATTAGGCATTGTAAAAAGAGTTTATAAACTCCCTGGAAGGCCTCCAATGAGGTCTCTTCTGCAGGCAGAAAAAAGTCCAGCTCCCTCAGCCTTTCTTCATAGGAGAAATGCTCCAGCCTTCTGATCATCCTTGAAGATTCCTCTGGACCCATTCCAAAGCTCTACATCTTTCTTGTACTGGAGGCTCTAGGTTTGGATGCAGTTCTCCAGATGGGGCATCAGAAGGGCGAAGCACAGGGTGACAATCACCTTCCTCTCCCTGCTGGCCACCCTGTTTTGATGCAGCCCAGGGTAACGTTGGGCTTCCAAGCTGCAAGTGCACACTGCTGGCTACCCGGAGCCTTCTCTTCTCCAAGCTGTACAAGCCCAGTATTTCTGCTAGTGCTTTTTTTTTGTTTTTGTTTTTTTGTCTTTCAAGTGTTACAGATCTCCACCTTAAATATTATTCCAAGAGAGACCACATCAGTCCTTGCTTTACCTCTGGTTTAAGCTTGCTGTATTATTTGTATTATTCTTTTTCTATGAATAAATTATGCTATTAAAATTAAATTTACCTTCATTTCAGTGTTCATTTCACTACTACATTTCCTTGATTTCTTTTTCAGATCTTGTAGTATCAAGTTCATTGTAGCATGCTTGTAGCGCCAAGATTTTCTTCCTTCTCTCCCAAACTACTTCATTCCCCCCTCCCTCTCTTAATGATTTTTGGCATATCTGTCATTGTTACATGTGCCAATTATTTCAGCACTGTGGGATGGAGATTATCCAGATCCCCTCATTTAGTTTTTGTAAATGTTCTCATTTTGTTTCCACAGGGTATGTGGTAATAACCATTATCCTATCCTCATTTTCAATGTACCGTTTTATTATCTTTATTTAAACAGAAGGCAAAGTATTTGCTTTAGTATTTGTTCCTGCATCTTTTTTCCTTAACATCCTCTCAAACCTCAGTGTGCAGCTGCCTTTCTGTCCTTTTTCGAAGCTGAAATGCACAGTAACATTTATACCTCCCTGATTTCTTTTGCATAATTCACCTCAAGTAGACTTTTAGTTGTTTTTTCTTTATGGTTGTACCCTGTAAGCTCTGAAACGTGCTTGCAGTTCTTTTTTTCCAATTTGTATTGAAAGCTTTTCCGCTTATTTATATATAAAAGTAACATTACTGATAAGGTAGTTATACATCTAGGTTGCAAGAATATTTGTCACCAGGTTTAATTCTTTAGCTTGGTAAACAAATCCAAAAACTGAGAGGGGAGGGGGGGGGGTGGCTTTCAATTGGTGTATAAACACCTTCTGAAACAGTTCAGAGCCATCAGGCCCTTTAACAAATGACAGTAGTTTCTTGAGGTTTAAGACTCCCCAAATTCTAGACATTTGGGCATGTTCCTATGAAGTGATGTGAAATGGCCATAGGCTTGTATGTGTGAAATTGGCTTGTGGCTGCTTGAGCCACTGACAAAACAACTGACAAAAAAATCCCTGGTGATTGATGGCCAAAAGAGTCTTCCAGCTATCACGCCATTACTTTGTGATTTTTTTTTTTTTAATTATTATTTGTGTTCTTTTCATTTGATATGCTGGTTTCCTAGGAGTTCACATTTCTCAGTGATGGTGATCAGTGATGATGGGGCTGTTCTGTGGACTGCAGTTCTTGTTTAGGTGTTAGTCTTTGCAGAGTCCCAGTTGTTCCCCTGAGTTGTAATTGCCAAAAATTTGTTACTTCTTTCAACCATTATTTCCTAACCATATAACTGGTATGTGGTGCTTCCTCGTTCCTTTACATTTAATTGCCTTGTAACCTTTGGTGCCTGTGTCTGTGTTGCTGCTGGTATATGTGATGGTGTCACCTACTGCCACACAGTATCTGGCTCTGCATACTGCACCCAAGTTGAACTCTTTTGTGGCAGTGAAATACTGGAAGTTGAGCTCTTAAACTTGCTGATATGGTCAATTACTGAGTCATTCTACATCAACTAAGTCTGACAGATAGATCCACTGTATAAGATGCATGTTTTAGTACTTCCTTTATTTTTCCTCATCCAGCATTAACTATCTTACCTGGCAGTATTAGCCACTGTGTAAGTATTGACTACCTCCCAAAGGTTATCTTTCTCTTAATCTACTTCTTATATTTCTTGATGTAGCAAAAGATAGCTTTTTGTGGTGCTAATACTTCTTTTGAATCTACTTAGTGCTCACTGTGGCAAGACATTCATCATCTTACTGTGGAAAACTATTCATCATGCAAGAGAAATGTGGAGATGTAATACTAAAAACAAACAAACAATCAAATAGCAAAATAATAAAACTTCTGCAGTGGACTATTGCTGTAGGGTTAGAAACATTGAGCTGAAATGGCTGGAAATACTTTTATAGGAGAAATTCTGGCAGATCTATAACCACCATATGAGAAACGTGATTGCCTAAAAACAAGTTGATGTCCTATTCTTCTTGCAGATGTGATCCCTATGCCATTAATTGTAATTCTAGGAGATGAGAGGGCTTAGGAACACAAGGATGCATATAAAATGTGTAATCACACCAGTAACTGACTCAAATTTTTCTAATTCTCTGCACCCAGTAATGTATATATTTGACAGTGCATGTGCTGTATATGTAGTTGTTAGTGACTCTTCTTCCTAAACTTTCTAAAAGCAGAGTGATAGATGTTAGCTGTGCTGTGAAAATGTGTAAATGTTGAATTGTTTAAACTTTCATGTGTTACAAGAAGTTTGGATCTGCTCTCTTAAGTTGATATACCATTTCCAAATGGTTGCTTCACTGAAGGGTTGCCCAGATCCATATGTGTACCAGCTGGTTTTGCTTTGGTTTGGCTTTTTTTTTTTTTTTTTTTTTTTTTTTTTTTTGTACATGGCTTCCTTTGCTTTATTTGTATGTTTGGTGGGTGTAGATGTTATGCACTGTTTTTTTAAGGTTTATGGTTTATGGAGAGCGATGGGCAAAGGGAAGGCCTCAGCGAGTCTCGATGTCAGGCAGGATTTGATTACATTTGGAATAACTAATTGTGATATATATTGTTTATTTTTTTGATGAGAAGGAAGAGGAAGTTGAATGCATCCTGCATAACAGCTTCTTCTAATGCACTGTGATTTATCCTTGCACCATGCTGTTGCTGCTCCCTGAATAGCTGATCATGCTGTTAATATTGGTGCCAGCAAATAAAGGGGAGGATGCCTGGCCATTCAGGAGGAGCAGTTGAGCCAAGTTCTATGTTATTCCTTCTAGAGGTCTAAAAAGATATGGGTATAATCTCTCCCACAGTAAGGGGTCTCAAAACCAAAAACAACTCACTTGTGATGTTTTGTGTTCTTGCTTGTATGGTTATTTTCTTTCTTTCTCTTATGAGCATTGAACAGATGCATGCTCTGCTTTGGTGCTGGCCTTATCTTTGATGCACACTAAGTGTGATGCTCTGAGGAACCAGAGAATTGCCTGGTTTTGTGGGTTGCAGATTCATGCATGTATACACATATGTATATACATACGTGTGTGTGCACACACTTATATGCAGTACAAATTTTTCTCTATTCCTGTACCTGTGGCATTGACAACCTTTGTGCACAATCTTGAAGAGAAGTAGCCAGTATTAGTGTCATTATTCTTGGAGGAGCTGGGAAATGGAACTAGACCCTCAGTGCAAGCAGGGATGGCAGCTCACAATGCCTGTTTTCCTGCTGCTCGCTGGAGTGATGTGTGTGTCATGTCTGTCACAGAGCTGGAAGCAGCTTTGCCCTGTGCTTGCTGGAAGAGCATTGCAGCTGAGTGATTTGCCTGAGGAACGTCCTGGCACTGTTCAAGGTTTAGTGTCGGTGTCTAGGTGTCTGGGAGGCTATGATGTACCTCTGCATTATGAACACATGAAATTGTGTTTGTTTGTGAGAAGGTTTTAAAAAAAAGCAAACTGGATTCTTTCTTTTCAGTTACCTCCTTTGTATTTACTTTGGAAATGTATCTTCCTACATATAGGAATACCGGTTATTTTGTAGAATGGCACCTGCTTCAGTCTTTTCCAACACAGTCGGTTGCAGTTCAAACAGGTGCTCAGGTTTAATAGAATTTTAAAAGCTGTCTGCTTAATGCTGTAGTGCAATCAAACCCTGCTCTGTTTGTAGAAGATAGGGTCAGCATTCGTTAGAACAATTGATATGGCCCATAAAAATAAAGCACTTTGCTCATTTTGCTGTGAATGTTCAAGTAAGTGTTTTGACGCACCAAGCTGCAGTGACCTTTACCACGAGCCATGTATTCAGTGACTGAAGTCCAACAATCCTGCTAGAGGAGGAGACCTCGAGTAGCTCTTTAGTATTATTTTGTGCATCATCATCAGCTGCATTGCTGAGGGGCATAACTTTATGGCAAATGTTTCAAGAGTTTGGTTTTTCCTAAAGTCACTCTTTGTGAAGCTGTGAATCATGATGAAGAGGATCTCTGTGTGCATTCAATAAAAGCAGGAAGTCTGCAGCTCTCAAAGTTGCAAAAGGAGAAAGCATGTAGATAGCACAGCTGTAGGGTGCAGCATTAACCAGGGCACACAGGATAAGAAGAATCTGATATAACAAACACAAGATTATCAAAACACATGTACCCCCTCCTAATAATTCCTAATAATGTTTTTAGGCTGGCCTTATACTTAAGATCTGCTTAATAAGTTTTACATTCTTGCATGCAGAGGATGCCTGTCACATGATATATAGTTTAAACAAACGTATTTAATTGAAACTGATACTGTTTATAGTTGTTCAGTTGAAGCTGCTATCTCACTGAACAAAGCCTGATATCTAGTGCCTGTATCCAGCTGACCTATGTGGAGCTTCATTCTGGACTCCCCTGTATCTTGGAAAATACTTGCAATTGTAGAAGAATTTTTTTTTACCCTGTGAAGGTGATTGTGCTTCTTAAGTGAGAACATCAGGGAGCCTTTAGAGATGGAATTAAAAGTAATAATAACAAATTGAAAAAAGGAATGCCTCGCTTAGGGAATTAGTTTACTTCATTCCATAACACGAGTGGATGGTATCTATAACAGTACTGGAGCCACAGCCTATCTGGGGAAAGGTGATGCTATTATTAACTGCAACGTTATTTATTTTTTAGACTTCAGTTATACCTTCTCACCTTTCCTACTTAAGGTAGAGCTAATACATAAATGACAAATCAGTGACTTTTTTGCTTTGAGGAAAACGTCCCTGATTGTAAATACCATTTTAGTGATGAATTAACTGCAGTGGATCAATTTTCAGGTTTATATTTACCTATGGGGAAAAGCAGACTGATCTCAATGTGTTACTCTTTAATACAAAGTAATTTCACATGTAGGCTTGCCTTCTATTTTAATGCCCATTAGTGAAATTCATCTGAGAAAGTAGCACATCGGTAAAACCTGTTTTGAGCCTTTTTCATATGGTACCATGAAACTTTTTTTTTTTTTTTTTTTTTTTTTTTTTTTTTTCCCCCTAAGGACCTTGATTAAGCCAGCATAATTTTAATTTTGTCATTTTTATGAATTTATAACTTAATTTTCTTTCTGGCAAAACAAATGTGAGAAAAATAGATTGCTTGAATAATTTGCAAAACAGAATTTGTTTAAACTCTGATGGAATAATATTAGCCATTCATTTCACAAAAGTAGATCTGAGACTCAATTGGTGGGAACATGATGCTATAGAAGAAGGAATAATAGAGTCACATGTTTATGGTAGCATGAGATGTTCAACTGCTTCTTAGCTATAATTTTACTGAAATACTTGTTCAGAAGTCTTTGTGAGGGTGCCTTGGTTTAGAAACTTACAGAAGTTGCCA
Source organism: Lagopus leucura (assembly GCF_019238085.1). Classification (NCBI taxonomy): domain Eukaryota; kingdom Metazoa; phylum Chordata; class Aves; order Galliformes; family Phasianidae; genus Lagopus; species Lagopus leucura. The sequence continues at coordinate 79,973,753 of NW_024962252.1, read as the reverse complement.
TGTGGTATTAAACTACAGCTCAGGAGATGGCAATAGGCCCTGCCAGGAGTGCCGCATTCCCTCCACCCAGGCTGGGCCCTTCCTGCACAACGGGGCAGCAGGACCTAAACATTTGCTACAAAATCAAATCTGCCAACAGTGAATCTAGTTTGAACTGCTAACTCCCTCATGACCTAAGCCAGACCCCAACTGTAGGGCTTCATGCCATGCATGGGTTATTTCTACTCAAACCCGTTTATCGAAGGGGGACGCCTTGAAAGCAGTTCTATGCAGACCTTACAAGGCACATTTTGGGGATGGCTGGGCTCATCCCACATAGGTGCACAGTTCCTAACTGTCTGGAGATCAGCAGAGCTGTGCTGCTGTGCCACTGTGCTCTGACATGACTACGTCAACTGGCTCCACACCATATGTGTTCATGTGTGGTGTGTGCAGTGCCAGGTTCTGTTTGGGTTTAAAGGTCTCTTCTGGTAGGATGGAAAGATTCACCAAAATAAACACCTTATTAACCTTGAAAATGTATTGCCAGTATACATTCAGGCATCTGTTATTTTTAAAGAAGTTAGGATCTGAGTTTTCTGCAAAGCAAATGCTCATCACATGTTGTTGTGATGCCGGTGCTCAGTAGTCTCAGAGGTGTCCAGGCCAGCTTGTGTGGATCTTGGAGCTAGTGATAAGCATCAGGCTGCAAATTCAGGCCCTTGTTTGGCTAGCTCATTCTTTGTAATGTATGTCCTGCTGAAGGATATAGCAATTGATTTTTAAATGAGAAAAGGAAGGAGACAATGCAAATTAGCAGTGTTTTGTTTTCTCACATTCATTTCAATACCATAGATCTAATTAAATTAATGAAGACAGAAATTAACAAGATGCTTCCTTCAAATTGCTGTTTAATTCAGTCTTCTCTGAAATTCCCCCACCTCCTTCCAATGCTAGTATCCTCTGTGGCTCTTGAGGATCCTGTGAGATGATACTGATTTTATCCAATTGATGGTATGCAGGTATGCTTTAAAACCTGCAATTTGCTTTAATGGAACCTAACCCTGGCCACTTGTAACTGACAAAGCAGGTGAAGTCTATTGCCTGATTACACGTCAAGTGGGTTAAATCAAGTGATCCTGCTTTGGTGGGAGGGAAGAAAGGACTTGAATTCTGTTAAAAGTTCTGATATGTATGGAATTCCTCAGTTCAGAAAATCTTGGCAGATGTTATGTGTCATCATTTGCAATCCACAACTACTGTATTTTGTCTTTGTTTTAGAGGGGCTGGGCTTCACTGGGAGCCTCCTTGTGGGGCTGTAAACTACAACAAGGAGTTGTAGAGTGATAGAGAAGAAAAAATGACACAAAGCAGTTATTTTAAGGATTACTTTTTAGATACAGAGATCTACTTTTTTTTTCCAGATATATCTTAGTTATTCAAGTGCTACTCATGATTGGCAACAATTAATTGCTGTTTAACATTGTGCAATTATATTTTTGTATTGGGCGGTGGAATTTGGGGTAACTGAACTGAAGTGGAAGATTTTATTTTTTTGAGTGGATGATGTCTTTTTGGCTTTCTTCAAATCTATTGCCTTGTAAGCTGAAAGCATCCTCAAATGGTGTCTGAAGAACTTCTAGAGAAGACTTCTGAAAAAGTAACTGAATTTCTGTTTTCCTTGATATTTCAGTCTCTTTTCACTGCTACCTAATACTGCTTTCATTCTGGTATCCTACAATGTAATTTGTGTGTTTTCCTGTAGAAGTTTTCATTTATGTTGAAAGTAGGAAGAAAAAAAAAAAGTTTTTGAGCTGTAAATACAGCCAACGGAGAACTATTCTTACGCTGGTGTTAAAATGTCCTGCTTTTCAGGTTTGTTACTTTCAAGTTGATTTTGCTGAAGGCTGTCTTATTTTAGTAACTCTCCAGCACTTAGCTGAAGGAAATAGCTGAGTCTTCCTGTTTATAAAAATACTAGGCAAAATATTTCTACCAAGTAAAACTTGTGCTGAAGATGTAATATTGTCAGTTGCTCAGTGTACTTTAGGCTACTGTGTTGACTACATACTCACTGACAAATAAATCACCGTTATAGTTTGTCTTCTGAAGTTTTATTTTGGCAAACTTTGGAAGCTGTGGAGATGATTTGACTGTTTTTAGAAAAAAAAATTCTTCTGGCTTGAGATTAGAAGAAGGAAGAATGTGTGGATTTTAGAGTGCCTTGTATTCTGGAGTGAGTATTCTGATGGTTGTGTGTAACTTGTGCTTTAAAACAAAAAATCACTTTTGATAAGTAATTCAGAGCACTTTACTAAGGTTGGAATATTAAGGAAAACATACCCTGTAAATATAAAGAATGCTTTATAATTTGAAAATGTAATTTAAAAGCTCTACAACCAAGTCCAGTTCTTTGATCCTCAGCTTGGCTTTTTTGAGTGCTTTAATCGTCTTTAATCATTGATAAGAGTTTATAGTATGTTCTATAGAGAATACACAGTTGAAATCTAAGCACTATGTTCATGTTATTTGTCAAGCTTCAATCTAAAAATCTTGTGGTAGAATTGTGATTCCATCAATCTTGATCATGTAAACTTCCACATAAGTAGTTATGAAGCTAGTTAAATGAAGTGTAGTAACTTAATGGTTTAAGAATACTCCTTGTATTTAGAAAATATTTTAATTTTAGAAAATAGTAGTTTAGTTTCTATGCATTGTTAATGCTAGAGCAGATTACATTGCTTATCCTCTGCCGTTTGGAGCTTGCATCAGTCTGTGTTGTTGTTTCTTGTGTTAGTGAAGAATTTGATTTTGGTCCCATCATGTCTGGTATTTTTTTCATTTGGAATGTGGATTTTCATCCTTGTCAAAGAACAGATGGATTAACTTCATGTCTAAAGAGGGCTTAAATTTCTGCTAAAGTGTGTATGTTCCCATTGACATCAGTATGTTTTGGATTGCTTTCTTGTTTTCTTGCCCTTGATGTTCAAAGATGGCTAGATAGAACATAGTATGAAACTTACAGAGAATAAAGGGCACAGCGAGCTCAGTCACATGCTGCGGCCACCGGCACCGCCTCCTGGATGATGGTTTTGCCGAGTATGAAAATGTCCCTCATGTAATACAATACTGTTTAATTCCTGTCACGTCTGACCTTTGGTAGGTCTCTGAAGCTTCAGTAGTAAGTTGGATTCTTGGAAAATACAATTCTACTATTTCTTAATGCCACCAAAAACCTTCTCTATTTTGCTGTTGGCTTTTTCCTTGACGTGATACATTGTTGTCTACATCACAGTGGCAAAGCAAGACCTTTACCACTGCACACCAAAGCATGTTCTTTGTTTTCTCTTTTTTTGTTGTTGTTCATTTTGTTCTTGCTTTGACCTTGAACTGTCATAACAGAATTGATGATCCAAAGGAAGAAATAATTTGTCCTGACCAATAGAATATTTTATGGCAATATCCACATATGCATATCTGTATTCAAAGGCTGACCTCAGTCTTGACATGTAAAAGACCTATCAGTTACAGTGGCATAGGCTGTATGGTGTTTCTTGTTATCCCTTGTTTGTTTTTTTTTCCTCCAGAGACGCTGCCCAAAGTATCAGTTGTGCCAGTTTTTTTGTAACATTAATTTTTCATGCGGGAGGAATAAATCAGCAATCAATCTCTAATTTCATCTTGGTAATGTTATTCAAACTTAGAAATAAACATGACTTCTAGCTTGGCATATAGTTTTTTAACTTGGTTGAAAGGTCTCTTGACTTTGGATGTGTGGTGAACCAAGCTAGTTCCTTCTAATGACAGTTTTGAAAATAGTGTGACTTGTTCTTAATGGTCCTTTTTTTCCCCAGTGATCTGCTTCAGTCAGTCTCCTGTGTTACATTCACCAAGTTTTAAAGTGAAGGTGAAATATAATACTGAGAACACAACTGAAAAATGAGACGTGCACGGGAAGCTTCCAACCTTTTTTTTTTTTTTAATATAGGTATGATATCTGTTATATTCTACGATATAGGTCATAAGCCCTACCTTAGGATTTCACAATATCTCAGTCCTCTTATTTGTAAACAGGCTATGATGTTTATTATTATGACCCAGTTTACTGAGTACAAAATATGCTGACTGGTATACATTTGAAGGAATGACAGATATAAAAGTGTCCTTTCAGATTCCCTTTAAACCACTTCGTTTGATAGCCTGTGCCATCAGTAGGGTAATTAATTTATGGACTGTACACCTGTTAAATGTAATATGTCAAAACTGTGGCTGTAAATGATATCCTGATAAGGTCAAACTCTGAGGTGTTGTAATAGTTGAAGGTCTGACACCTACATCACATTTGCGTGTACTAGGTAATATTTAAATAGGAGATACGATGTTTACACAGTGAGGTCCCAAATGTGGGCAATCACCCCACTGCTCAAGTGGGTATGTGAGTTCTGATAGTGTATGTAGGAGTCTAGACAATGAAAGCTATCTGGGCAAAGCCAGAATAGTACCTGTGTCTTTTCTCCCTCATTGATTTGTTACTTGATGAGTGGTTACATCAGAGCCAACCTGTGGGTTGTATTTCCAGTCCTTGCTGCCCACACAGCACCTTTCTGTGCATGATAGGGACTGCATCGCTCTGGTGCACTGAGCACTAGGTGCATCAGCAAATCTCTTGCTTGTCATCCTCCATGATCATTAGTTTTGAGGCCAAGATCTCTCTTTTTTTTTTTATTAGTGTTGTTTTCATAACAGCTTTTCCAGTTCCTCAGCATTTTAAAGTGGATAGTAAATGAGAAACTCTCTGTCATGAATAGTGGACTAGTTTCAAATTTTATTGTTGTATTTCTTTCCATGCTAAATTTAGAGTGACTTTTAAAAGTAGCAATAATAATCAACATACGGCAACAGCCAACATTAGGAGATGTTTTGATAGGCAAGAAAGATATTTACTCATTTTGAAAGAATATACAACTCTTAAACACTGTAATGTTTCTAGAATTAGATACTTTATTTTGAAAGTGCTTTGTCAAAAAACATCTTTTGCAGTTGGTTCATCCTCCCCATCCCCCTCCCCCCCCACTTTTTGCAGAAGTGAGCTGAGTGGTTTGACACCTGGACACTTCACCATGGCTAGTCCATACCAGGGCTTTGTGTGACTAAGACTGCCAGTTACTTTTCTACATGAACAATCGTAATTTTGCTGATTACTTTCAGAGAAGGAGAATGCAATGTGTTTAACGATGTAGCATGGTTTACCAGTAGCTTTGGAAATACCATTTGTGTATTCAAATCTAAGTGGGTTTTGGACCAAGGATGAAACTACAATGATCTCCAAAAATACAGGCTACTCCTGGCGGGGATGCTGTGCTCATGCTCTTCTCTTTCTCAGGGGGCAGGGTTGCACATTTTCACTGGCCTCTATGTAGAATATGCAACAGCTGTGCTCTGGAACATATGCCCAAAGAAAAATTCACTTTTCCTGGCTGTGTTTTAGATTTAATACGTTTTCATCTTGTTTGTTGGCCATTTCCTTATTGCGTTTGATGGGTAGGCAGGAAAGCAGCTGCAAGCAGTCTGCTTTGCAACTGCTGCTAGCAGGCAGCGGAAGGCATGCTACAGCTGTTGTCTGATGTTATGGTTGGTGAAACACCAGCCTCTAGCACTATCACCCCTCCTGCTCTGCCCATTAGTGTGCTGCCACCTGGACAGGGCTCTGAGTGGGCAGCTGATGCAGTTGAATAACCATATAGCAAGAACTGTCAGGTGGTTACTCTTAAAATACATGTGCATTTGCTTTTTATTGCTTTCTTCCCGTCCCCTCCTCCCACTGATTATATAATGTTCTAGAGGGGGGAAAAAGGAAAAAAACAAATAATTCTTCTCCAGATTTTGAGGGTGGCCGATTGCACAGCCACCACTATGGTTTAGTTCTGGAAGGCAGCCTCAGGATGGCTTTTACAGGTTGGATACAGGTGTCTTGTTTCTCGCATTTTCTGCTTGTTAGCTGTAGTTTAGGAAAAATGCCCATAGGATGGAGGAGTTCAGCATAGGTCCAGTGGCTTGTGGGTGTGCACTGCCTTCCCTGGCACTGCAAACTCCTGGTGTTCCAGTCTTCTGTATCAGTTCTTGCTCTTGTTTTCTGGCAGTGAAGTGGCAATGAGGTGCTATTTACAAGTCTAGCTGTTTCACAATTGCTTTCCATTACCTGAAGGCAGAGCTGCTATTGACTGATGAGGCTTTATGCTGGATGACTTCATTTCTCTAAAGAATTTGGGTGATCACTGAAGAAATTACTGTTCTCTCTTTCATGGGTTGGAGGTAGGGTGCAGCAGTGACGCAGCAGCTGCTGGAATGCGATACCTTTGGTCCGGAAGGTAATTGTCAACTGAAATGTGGTTGCAGTTCCTTTTCAGAAAGAGGAAAGCAAAATAATTGAAGGATTGTTTTCCAGCAGAAACACAATCAGTTTCTTATATGTGAAGAAATACTATTGACTCACGTTCCTTCTTGCAATTCGAAGAGTCGTTAAATTCATCTCTGTATACTTGATTATTTTATATTGATTAGAGATATTAGTAGCAACAGGTGTAAAAAAAACAAAAAAACACCTTTTATCTTTAAAGAAAGATAGGTGGGAGCATTATTTTGGAGGGATTATTAGTATTATGGAGGGGTTATTATAATGGCGTAAGCAACATATCTACCTCACATGTCATCTGTGGTTTCTACAACCTGCTGTGCAGGGAGGTAGAGATCCTGTTCCATGAAAACATGGGTAGACCTTTTCCAACCTTCATACAACTGCAGATACCTTCTGTGTAGCAGGATCATTACCAAGGAAACTCAACCATCTTCTTTTGATTTTCAGTTACAAATGATAATGCAGGAAGACCATGTCCATTCCTCGGCCTGTGTGGCTTGAGGGACAGTAGCTTTTGGGGGGTACCCCAGGTCACTCGGCTGGATTTGGGACGCTGAAAAATAATGGCAGAGTGGCAGGGAATCTGCTTCCTCTTCTTTGCATGAGAGATGACTCAAAAGAGTCTGGGTCTTGCTGTGGCTTTCCTCAAAAGTCAGAGGAACCATGTGCCCCCACCTCTGAAGACTGTGTGGTTTGGAGAGGGTTTTGGTGCTTAAAAAGCTGAAGTGTCTCAAAGGACTCTTTCCTTAGGCTCATCATCTGACTGATGCTTCTGCAGTATTTGAGACATCCACTGTTCTTACCAGACGTGTAATGTTCTAGAAAATTCCCATGTTGGTGACAGAAACCCAGGGAAAAAAAAAAAAAAAGACAAAGCAAAACCAAAGAAACAAAACCAAAAAAGAACCCCCCCCCCCCACTCATCAAACAAAACCAAACCATGTTTCTTCAACATGCTTGGTTCTACTCCTGATCTTTAATGTGCTTTATTATGTTAGATTGAAAAGGTTGTTGGTTTTTCTTTTTCTTTTTCATGGGTATAACATGTGCTTTGCACTGTTAACACATAGGGAGTTTTTTCCTCGGCAAAGGTTACTTGCCTACATTGTGTGTGTTTTATTTAAATGTGAGTTGTGCTAAAATACTGCAAGAGAAGGGAAGCCTGAGATGTTGCTTAGGTCTGTTAGAGGTAGACACCTGTTTTGCAAGAGGGAGATGGCTTAGGAAGGAAGGTACTGGCTGGAGATGGGCAAGGAAAAGTCCAAATGAGAGGTCAAGGTTTTCATGAAAGATTTAAAGGTAAATGAAGGAATTGTGACCCAGGTCCTCAAATTAGTGGGCAGTATATGGCAGGTGGGATGAGAGTTTTCAGGGTAAGCAAGGATACTTGGGGTGTCTGAAAACTATCTTCAAACACTAGCCTTCTGATGAGACTTCTTCAAGAAGCTTACTGCCCTACTGCAGTTTTTTTTTTCTTTTGTTGAGACGGGAACAGCCTGATGATGGATTTTTCCCATATTTTGTAATTGTGCTAAGTATTAAGGGATACTAAAATCTAAAATGTATCTGTGCATCCAGCCCACCCAAGATAACACTCAGTGTTTCATCTTGCAATGAGGATTTTTTCCTCTAATAATGTGATGCAACATGTTGGTTAGGATAAGTGGAAAGCAGGGGGTCTTGGTCAATCCCAGTGCTGCAGCTGTGTGTTGAGTATCTTGGCTTAGGGCTGTTTACTTAATTGTTCCCTTGCCTTTTGCCCTTTATCACTTTCCATCATTCAGTTTCTTAGGCTCTTTTTATTACAATTATTAATCACAGTCATTGTCTGTCTTGCTTAATATAGGAGAGTTGTGTTCAGCTGACTGTCTGGGCTTTTTCCTGATATTTATGTTTGGCTTTGGCTTTTCAAACCACTGCAGAGGTCAGTTCCTCCAGTGTGGTTCCTGTAGTTCTTCCAGGAACTGCAGAAAATGAAGGTACTATTAGAATTATGCAGATGGATAATTCCAGGGTAAGAAATTCCAAACTCTTGGTGCTCTCTCTTAACTATGTGTTTTTATGAACCTTCTTATCAACTGTTTGTTTGTGAGCATAGAAAAAAATTCTGCCTGTCTTGTTTTTGAATGGAGTCATGAACTTCCCCTATGTATTTTTCATTATCTTGTTGGAAATAATAGCTTAAATCAGGCAGTATTTAACGTGCTTACAGCATTTGAAAACTAACTATTCAAAGAATAATAGAGAGATGAGGCAAAATATATGCAATACATATTCACAAATAGCTTTGTTTTGACATTTATCTTGCTGCATTCATTCTGCCAACTGGCTGCAGGCATGGCTACCAAAAGAATGAACACATGTTGCATTCATTAGTTCTCATCTGGCTGTGCTTCATCTTGCAAGGCAGACAAAATCACGATCGCACTAAATAGATTGTAATGCATTTGTGATACGAGGTCTCTTCCACTTAACAGAATGATAGCGTTGCAAAGCTCCTGCTCTTAAACCCCTGGTACTTTGCTTCATTTTAATGAAATGAATGCAAATATACTGCTAGTGACGTCATTGCTTTTTTGCCTTGAAAGATGTCATAGGAAAAATATTCCAATATAATATTAAACAAATAGCCACCCTGTTGCCCTCCCCTCTGTGTGAACTTTTCATTTCATATTGTGCTTTTACTGCTTTAAGATTGGTTTTCTTTGACACAAATAGACATTCTCTGGAACAATAATTTTTTCTTTGGATTGACCAAATATAAAAATCCTCATCATTAGCTATCTGCAGTGCTTCTTATTGTTCAGACTTATTGCAAATAGACTGCTGTTGTCTTTTTGTAGCTACCATCACAATATTAAAGCTGTGCTTAATGTTCTCTGTGAATGTGTTGCAGTGTTGTCTCTCTGGAAGAGACACAGCAGGGTATATCTGTGCGACAGCCTAATTGTTTTAGTTTTAAATGGAGAGCGCTACAAGACCCTGTGTATGTATGTAAACAATGGCCATTTTCTGACTTTCAAGCAGGTTGAAGAACAGCTGGTAAATTCTGCTTCCCCTAAGGGGGGAGGGGGGAAGGGCAAGAAAGTCGTAATGTTGGGATCGCTGATGGATAGCTAGTGCACGATGAAGTATTTCTGCTCTGCATGCACTCGTAAGTGCCTTTATTGGTGTGTTTCTGACGTTGGAGGGCAAGCCACTCCCTGCGGCAGCCTGGGATTTTTGTCCCCATCCCACCCCCTCCAGCCTCTGGCCAGGGTTGCAGGCAGAGGGGCCAAGCTGGGGGCCAGCAATGGAGGGCAGCTTGCCCTGCCTGGCAGTCGGCTGCGATCCTGCGGCACTGGGGAGCTTCTGCAGGGGTAAAGTACGGTCACCTCTGGGCAGGGGAGAGGAAAAGCTCGTATTGAAGGGGGAAGATTTATCCGGGTGGTGGAGTTGACTGCAGCCTTGCTAGCAGCTGGCAAGGTGTGCTTGTGGAGTGGCTGAGATAGCTTGCTGCAGCGTGGTGTCCTTGAGCAAACTTTATGAGAAACCAATAAATTTGCTATCTGTGGATAGCAGAGGAAATAGCAGGAAGGTGACTGGGAGGTAAATAATTGGCAGGGCAGAATGTTTCTGATGCAGTGGCTTTGGTGGTGTGCGTGGCCTTTGGCAGCACATCCCAGAGTGGGTCGTGTGCTGCCAGAGAGGAGTGCTCCAAGCACCCCTTCCACACGTGGGGAGAGCTGCTGCTGCGTGCTCCCTTTGGTCCAAACCTCGATTTTATGTTGCAGATAGGAGAGCTTCATGAAGTCCCTGCAGGGAAGCATTGGCTTCTCAAGGGCCTCTCAGGCAGGAGGCAGCAAAGATTCATTCAAGATAGGTGGTGAAAATAACTCTATCTGCTGCAGTTTAAAGTTACTGTATTTCTGTGTGTGTAAAATGTTTATTTGCCCTTCAGAGGTAAGATTTTTTTTTTTCACTTTTATTTTTGTCACTGTCCTCATAAATCTAAAATCTTTCAATACAGACTTCCTTTCTTTCAGCTCTTGCTATCAAGCTGACCTCTGTTCAGTGTAAACCAGATGATTAATTGAAGCATTCTTGCTATTATCAAAAGTATGAGTTCAGTTATTAGGAAAGGAAAATTAAAGACAACCAAATTAATTAGTGACCATGTGTATTGTTCTTGTGTATAGTAGAGAAGTGTTATTCCCAGTGAAACACTCTTCTCTGAGCAGTTCTTTTAGTGCAGTTTTGATGTAAGACATGTTTTGTCTAAAATACATCTATCAACAGGAAAACTTCCTTAAAAAAATAAGTACGGGCAGGTACTCGGTGCATAAATCTGTATGTGTATTTAATGAGAGAGAGAGAAATGACCTTGCCACAGTGTGCTTTCTTAAAGTGAGCAATGCACTGAGCTTTATCTGCTTCAGAATTCAAAGCATTCAGTTTAGAATTTAAGATGTTGCAACCCTAGGGAAAAAGAGGGAGGGTGAATTGGAAATCTTAAAATTGCAAGTGTTTCATACAGCCATATATGATTTTTTTTTTATGGTGCCAGAGTAAAAAGGGGCAAATGTTTAACAGTTTATCTTCAGTATCAAATTCAGCAGAAGAGAAATTCTTAATGGCTGTAATTGGCCAGCATCATTACTGATGAGTTTTAGGATTATGTAGAGACATTTTCATTGACTTTAATAGCTTTTAGAGGGTTTTTTTTGGGGATCAACTGATCACTGTAGCACAGTCTCAGGCTTGAGTTTGAGGCATACGCGGAGTTTTGGAAGAAAGCGTGACATGATGGACTGGCCTCAGATTTGTCTAGAAATCTAGCAGAGTAAGATGCAAGAAATATATTCTTTTCTCAAAACATACGTTATACTTTAATCAAAATTTTCTAGGAAAAAAAGTAAATTTTGGTACAAAACTGAAGATATTGTTGAATGAAAGTTCAAGTCAGCATTTGTAATTGAAAGAAAATGTGACTTTGGATATTTTTAGCAGTGCAATATATTCTGCTGATTTAAAATTTCATTCCTACTTACGTCATAAGACCTAATGTACCCTTGTATAAAATTTTTGTGGAATGTGCCCTGGCTGTCAAGTAAACTTACAGAAATGAAAAAGTGCAATCATGGAGAATCTACATAGAGCTTTGTTCGTATGAAAATTCTAACCACGTTCTCAAGAGTTCCTTGCCTCCAGGGCTTTTAGCAACTTCACAAGATGGCATCTAGTAACAAGAAATAGGAAAAAGCTTCAGATTAAGTTGTAGATTTTTTTTTGTTGGTGGTGGTTTTTGGCAATATGTGTTCTCGCTGTTTATGTGTGAAGGAGATTAAGACCTTGCAGAAATTATATGGCATTTTAGGTAAAGTTTTGGCAATAACTTCTTACATTTATTTATTTATTGAGGATTCTAAGGAGATACAGTTTGTTATGAGAGCTGTTACAGTTTGTTATGAGAGCTGTTGCTACTCTCTTACCTGTAACAGTGAATTAGTTTGTGCTTGACAAACACAAAATCGAAGAAAAATACCAACAAAACTCAAATCTGTCTCTTTTGGTGTTTGTGTGTTTTTGTTTTTTGTTTTTTAATTTCTGAGTATCATTGTATGTACATACATCCACTCACTCATTTCTTGGCAAAGCTAAAAATATATATATTTTTTTCAGCAGGGAAGAACTAGAACTTCCTTTTAATAAATGGGATGTCAGTGCTGATAGGAAGCTTATTCACATTTTTAAGAAAGCTAGTTTGGTGTTAATATTGATGACTCTTTTTTTATATACTTTATTTAATTAGTCTTTTGCAATTAAAATACAGTCCAGGCTTATGTTATGACACATCTCTTCAGAGAGATCTTGGCTATCAAATTAGATCTGGGCTACAACTTAGTTTAGGTTATACAGGTCAGGGTACAGATCAGTGCCCTGCTAGAAGGTCAGACTGTTCCCTACCAAGAGGATCAGCATTCACCAAGAGTTGAAGATGCAAAGGTTTGCATTATTTGTGACTTGGCCATTCCTGCCTATAACTGAACTCTCCAAGTGCTTGGAAATTGGATTTTCTAAAAGTAGTGATGAGTGGAATTCACCTTTCTCCTATACGTTTCTTTATTTTTTATACTGTGTTTTATGGAAGGAAATGCTGACATCTGCCATTCTTACTGGTGTCCTTCTCCTGCAATAAGGAGTCTGCTGATAGGTCTAGAGGTGAAATCCTGTCTCATTATAGGATATGAAAATAGCATGGACCCATAACTCTACCAGAGATGGAAAAATAATGTATGCTTGTTTCTAATTCTACTTCCTTAGCAGGTTACTAGAACTCTATTTCCTTTCTCCTACCAATTTGGCAGAGTTAAATGAACCTTTTATTCATCTTTTATATGAAGTAATTATAAGGGCTATTGGAATGAGCAATATTTACTTGCTTCATGCATTAGCTGAGCCTGTGCTTAATGAGGTGAACTGTAAGCTAGACCAGCTTGTTCTGGTTCCAGGCTTCACTGGATGTATCATCCAAGTGCTATTTCACAGAATCACAGAATCACAGAACTGTAGGGGTTGGAAGGGACCTCCAGAGATCATCGAGTCCAACCTCCCTGCCAAAGCAGGTTCCCTACAGCAGGTCGCACAGGTAGGCATCCAGGCAGGTCTTGAACATCTCCAGAGAAGGAGACTCCACCACCTCCCTGGGCAGCCTGTTCCAGTGCTCCGTCACCCTCACCGTAAAGAAGTTCTTGCGCACATTTGTGCGGAACTTCCTATTCTGCAGTTTCCAGCTGTTTCCCCTTGTCCTGTCTCCACTCACCACTGAAAACAGTCTGGCCTTGCCATTCTGCCCCCCACACCTTAGATATTTATAGACCTGGATCAGGTCCCCTCTCAGTCTCCTTTTCTCAAGGCTGAACAGACCCAGTTCACTCAGCCTTTCCTCATAGGAGAGATGCTCCAGGCCCTTCACCATCTTCGTGGCCCTCCGCTGGACTCTTTCCAAGAGATCCCTGTCTTTTTTGTACTGGGGAGCCCAGAACTGGACGCAGTACTCCAGATGAGGTCTTACCAGGGCAGAGTAGAGGGGGAGGATCACCTCCCTCGACCTGCTGGCCACGCTCTTTTTAATGCGCCCCAGTATGCCATTGGCCCTCTTGGCCACAAGGGCACACTGCTGGCTCATGGCCAACCTGTCATCCACCAGGACACCCAGGTCCCTTTCCGCAGAGCTCCCCTCCAGCAGGTCATCCCCCAACCTGTACTGGTGCATGGAATTATTCCTCCCCAGATGCAGACTCTACACTTGCTTTTGTTAAACCTCATCCGGTTTTTTTTCTGCCCAGCTCTCCAGCCTATCCAGGTCTTGCTGAATGGCAACACAGCCTTCAGGCGTGTCAGCCAATCCTCCCAACTTCGTATCATCAGCAAACTTGCTGAGGGTGGCCATTATCCCCTCATCAAGGTCATTGATGAAGATGTTGAACAAGACCGGACCCAGCACAGACCCCTAATTTACTTGTTATATGACCCCTATTTACTTGTTATATGCCACTCACTTTCCAGTTAGCCAAGGGCAAGGGACTTGTCTTGCTGGGTTCAGGCAGGGCCAGCAGGGCAGCATGGTGTTAAGAAACCATACTGGTCTCCGATGCATATAATTGACTGTAGACTTGGGCATGGTTCTGGGCAACTGGATCTGGGTGTCCCTGCTTAAGTAGGGGCTGAACCAGCTGAGCTCCAGAGGTCTCTGCCGACATTGACCAGTCCGTGAAAGCTTTTGCACACATGCATCTTAAACTAATTAAATAAAACTTTAAAAAACAAACAAACAAAAAAAACCTTCCAATGCTTACCTCTACTAAGAGACAAAATTATCCCTCGTGTGCATACTTTGCTACATATCTACAGTAAATATCTACTTTAACACCGATAACACTACTGCTATTAACACAGGAAATAAAATTACAAGTTTAAAGGTGGTTAAGGGGTTTCATCTTACACTTTTTAAAAGGCTATACCTACTTTGTGGAATAGTCTTACTTCTTTAACATGATAGTTAATTTTCAAATGTGTGGTTATGGTTTTATGCAAAGTTTATTCTGCTTTGCCTGTTCTGTTCTCTCACTTCTAGCAGTTCTAGGAATATATATTAGTCATCACAGGGAGGTTGAAATGATAATGACTGGCACAGGGTAGTGGTTAGTTGTTTTTTGTTTGTTTGTTTGTTTTTTGATCTTGCAGAAGTATCAAAGGTGCAGTTGATGTGATAAACTGTTATTCAAGGTCAGACAAATATTCAGATGTGTATTCATATTCTCAGGTTTAAAATTTTGCTCTCAAATTTTGAATCATGCCCAGATTAGTAGACCTAAAAAGTTTACTTTTGTGAACTTTGCATCATGCTTCTGCTTTACATGGAGGAGTAAATTGATCAGGATGGCAGTAGCAATTCAGACCTCCCTTCAGGCGTGCTTCTTTAACCTACTTCTTCTGCAGACAGCATGGAGCAGCTGTGAGAGCAGAATGTGCAAATAAACTCAGCAAAACTGCTGAACATGCAGATCTTACTCCATGAGGAGTAGAAGAGATGGAAGTTACAGTCATTAGTCAGATTACTGTGTGATGAGAAGACACTTTGATGCATTATAACAGTATAGGTTATATATAGGTAGAGTTCAGATGCCGTATCTTCTCCCTTTGTTTTTCTTGACTTTTCTTTTTTGTTCTTTTTACATTCTAAAATGGCACATGAGTTTTTCTTTTCCCTTGTTTGCCTGTGGTGCTATTCAGAAGTACTTAATATCCACGATAATACTCAGCCAGATTTCTTGTATCTGTGAAACATATTCAGCTTTTCCTTCCAGGAGAAGCTGAATGAGGTTTTCTTCTCTGTTCATGGGTTAACAGTGAGTTCTTTCCAGCTCTGAGAGGTAGGGGCTGAATTTTGCATTTTGCCTGCCTGCAGTGACTTTTGGATTTGCGCTCACAAGGGCTGGTCCTACCCAGTTAGACTGTGGGCTTTGAGCACCAGTTGTGGAGGGCTGTGTGAAGGTGGAAACTCACAGCGTGTTGACACAGCTGATTAGTAAATGTGGGTTGATAGACTGGCTTTTCTTCTTGAGTAAGAGTGCTTGAGTTGTTCCTACAGGGAAGCTGCAGTGCTGTTGACTCCCTCTTCTGCTCTCTTGCTGGTGGTTTATGTGGCCGTACCCTACTCTGTAGATTTTTGGCTGTAAACGCACCCATCCTGCACTCATACCAAGTTAGTTCCTTTCCTGGTAACATTTAAAAAAAATAATAAAAGTATTTGGAAAATAAGATGCTCATAATGATTACAAGGTGTTGAAAAAGTACAAAGCAATTTTTTTTTCTCACTGATGTATTCTGTCAGAGCAGCTGGGATCCTTTCAGTGTATGAAGGAGCATGTTATTTTGACCAAGGTTTTGTGAATAAATAGCAGGTTCTTGGTTAGTTGTTTTATATATTTAAGTAGATACTGTTCATGCATTTTACATATTTAAGTACTTATTATAGTCAATACTTAGTATATGTGAAATTAACCTTAATTTGCAAGAGTCAAATGAATACTGGATAATTATGTGGCTTAAGAGAATAGCTGCCTTCAAAATAACTCAGGTTTTTTTTAGGTTTAAGATTATTCCTCCTAGGTATGAGAAAGTTGGAGAAATCCTCAGATTTTAAAAAGGGGAAGAGAAGCAACAGTCACCTAGAGTATATGGCTCATTTTTCAGTACTTTTCACTTTTTTAGAAGAGTTATCATAAAGCTTATCAACTTCCCAGTTCAGTGTTCACTGAGGTGCAGCTCAGGGTTTCTGCTTTTGTGAAGCTGTGTTTAAAGCACAGAAAGATCCTTCTTTCTAGCAAGACTTTGGTGTCAATTTGTAACTTAGTTACTTGATTTGAAATAATAAGGGAAACGGGCAGAGCTTGAGGCAGCATTTTTATGATTCTTGACGCTGCTGTTATTTACTCACAACCGGATTTAATTCTTGGTTATCTGTGAAATGTCTGTACAACTTGATTACTTCTAATACCAGACATGTATATAAGCAGTCCTACCTCCCTTGATATTTATAGGGATTTATTCTTCTTCTTTTTTTTTTTAACCTAAAAACTGTTGCTTTATAACAAATAGTAGAAAAATAAGCCTGAAGAATTCTTCCCACTTCAGAGATTTCATCCATGTAAAAAATAAATGATATGAAATATGATGGATTTAAATAATTTTCATACAAATACGGTACCTTTAGGTTTGCAAACTTTGACAAGTATTCAAAATCAGAAATGTGTTTTCCTAAAGCATCCTTTGAGAAGGGAAGGATAAGGCATTCCTGTGAAAATGCATATTATTCCCTTGCAGACAACTTCCATGGACACATCCATGGTAATCACTATCAGTTATGAAATTATGGCACTTTTGTATGGAACTTCTACATAAAATGTGGTGAAATTTTGGAAGCTCTTAACATAAACGTTCTTAACCTAGGTAATCTGGTTCAGTGATCTATTTTATTTTTTCCTCGAGATTCTGTAGCATCACAGAACTCTATTTACATGTCTCTTTCCTTCCTTGCAGGTTTAGAAACTTGCCTAATTCTTAACCTGAATGAAGATGAAACATACTTCTTCCTGTTCAACTGGAATTTTCCTTTCTTAAGTGGGAAAGCAAATCTCTCTGAGTAGTAGTTGGTGCTGTGTTTTTGCTTTTGAAAAGTGTGGTGTAGTAATCTCATGCATCCCAGTTGACACCCAGGATTTTTTTTTAAATTATGTTTATTTTTCCATCATTCTAGAATAGAGAAGGCTTTATCTGTTTCTTTTTTTGCTTGTTTTTTTAGCTTAATACACCCTTTTTCAGCTGTGCTCAGGCATAATAGTGTCAGGATTAGCAACTGATACTATTTATTAAAGCTGTTCTGCTGTTCTAGAATTCTTCCTTTTCAAGAATGGATGAAATTAGCTTCATTTCACTGTAACGTTGTTTGTTTGTAGGATTAGAGCCTTTGCAGAAAGTTTTTAGTGGTGTCCCTATTAAAGAAAACATGGCAGCACCTGGTAGCGGAGCTGCGGACTGCGTTGTTCAGCAGAGTACCTTTCTTCGTCAAATATGAAATGCTGATGTGAAATACATCCAAGTAGCTGAGATCTGCATGCTACAGAATGACAGGCTTGGTGGTTGTGCGGTAAGGCTTCTGTCAAACAGTAGCAGCCACAGCAGCAAGATTGCTGTGAGCAATGCTTTCCACCCACACCTTGTTTATAGGAAGTGCTAACTTCAGGGCTTCACTGGGACTATTTAGTCACTGATGTAATAAAACAAAAGACTGCGTCTAAAGAACTAGTTAGGTTTTTAATTGTGTTTATGATCAGTTCCCCTTTTTGAGGGTGGCTATCAACTTGAACCAGTGTAGGTATTTCTGCTTCCTGTCTACTCTGAAGTGTTTTCTGTGACATGTAGAATGGAAACACTTTCTTCATTTCTCAATATTTGCTCTTCTGTGGCAACTGAAATGAAGCTGACTATTAATGTGCAGTGAATGGCTGCAGATAGCAATTCACAGCCTAGCTGTGTGGGAGTTGCAGAGCTTGTGCTTTGTCCTCAAGACTGGGGCAGATAGCCTAGTTGTGTTCGTACCAGCACTGCTTCGAACAGAGGAGATTTACCTCTTTTCTGTTTTAAAAAAAGCAATGGGTGCACCTGCAGTCAGCACTAGATGTGATATGGGTGTCCCTCTTGTGCCAAAGCTGTGAGCAGTTATAAAAGTCAGGGAGGTATCTTAGAGGAGGAAAACTGAAATGGAATTTTGGCCTGCTGCTGTCAGCGTCCTGCTGCATCTGGGTCATGATTAGAGAGGTCTGGTCTTGTGTTCCCAAAAACCAATGGGCCTTAGTAAAAGATAGCAAAAGGAAGCTTTCTGTCTATTCTTGCCTACAGGGAGAGGATGGCTGGAGCCCTGGGCAACCTGAAATAGTTCTTGACTTTGTGAGTCATGGTAGAGGGGGTAGGCTGGATGATCTTTGAGGTCTGTTCCAAGCCCTTCTATGAGATATTGCAACATTCATAAGGTTGCATCTTCTGGTTGCAGCACTAAATGTAACCTGCTTTGCACTAGATAGAACACTTCATCCAGAAGTGCTTGTCTCTTGGTACAGCTTAAAATTCACAGGAAGGGAACGTATTATCATTTTTTGCTTGCAGATAAGAAAATATAAGGAAGAACAATGACTTTGCAAGGTCACTTTAGATTGTCAGTGAAAAGTGGGAGATTGCATGGCACTGTAAGTTGAAAGAACTCATATACCTGAAATACCAGAAAACTAAGATAATACATGTTGATAAGCCTCTTCCCAAGCAGATCTTTTCATTGATCTGAAATGGCTGTGTCATCTAACTCAGACATATAAGAGCCAGAGAGTACCCTCATGTGCATACTGGCCTGGTGTAAGCACATGCCTGATGAGCACTGGAGCCCACAGGACCTTGTCCTTCGCAGCAGACTGAGAGGGACTACATTCTCTTCAGGAGCAAAGGGTTTTTCAGGATGGGGACCTCAAGAGATGCAAGCAGCACAAAAATGAGTCTCAATGGGCTGGTGGTGAGGAGTATGGCATCCACAAGAGGGTCACTGTAGATTTTAGGAGGGATGAAGAACAGTCTGCACTGCATGGCTGAATTTTGACATTGAAACTGTACCACAAAGGATGGGCTGGGCCAGTTTTCCCTTAAGCTTTAAGGAAGATAACAGTAAGCGAGAACAGCATGCACTATGCTGTGTTTAATATCAATATCAGTTAATGAATCTCTTTAACCAGTCAGTACTCTAATACACACGTTTTTGTGTGTCCATCATTCGAGGAGAGGCACAACCCATGCAACATGTTCATAAGGAGGCAGTTTGAGTAGAAACATATTTATTTGGGAAGGGAAATTAATAAAATAGACCATGGCTCTCTGTTTTTCTTGATGGACAACTGCATTTATGATAGAGTGGGTTAGAATAGTGCAGAGTGAGATCAAATGAGCTTTGTACAGTGGTGTTTTTTATGTTACCAATTAGATAATTATTTATGAGTCTTGAGGGAAGGAAAAAAGAGCAGCACAATGTAGCATACAGCACAATTAATTTCAGAAGCATTCCAACATTTCCATTTACATTTCAATGTAATTTCATTAACATTTCAATGCCTAACTGCATTCCTAGATAATAGAAGCTGGAGATCATTCATTTGTATGTTATGATTTGAGATGAGTAAAATTTTGCAAATAAACACTGCATGGCACAAAAAAAAATTGAATCAATAGAAGAGAGTGTGTTGCTTTGACTGATGTTATCTCACTTCACGATTTCAGTGCTCTTCTGTTTTGCTTTTGAAATTAGACACCACAACTGATGAGAATACAATGAATGTAGTGGGTAGAAAAAGCTTTCCTCCAGGGCAAATATGTTCTTTTTAGAAACTCAAACAAACAAAAACTTAGGTTGGTTTGTTGACTGAATGAGCAATAAATGTTTAAGATTTTGGAGGGTGTCCATAAGTTTCAGATTATAACTATGTTGGTACTACTGAATGCAGAGGAGATTTGCTGCAGAGATGGTGAATGTTGAGTTTGTCCTGAGTTGTTGCAAGCTGAAGATTGAATGCTTTGCAAACTGGATTTTATTTGCACATTAGTGAAATAAATTGTCTTGGAAAATTGGCAGTAACCTGTATGAATTGGAGTTTAAATTTTGCAAAAATAGTCCTAAATATACAGACAATGCTCTAAATAGGAATTAATATAATCTCTCTGACAAGAACAGTTAAATAGGTAAATAAAATGTCTGGGGAAGGTGTGAAAGATTCTGACATGATTATGAATGCTCTTAATTTTTTTTCTCCTCTGCTTACAAACCTTTATACCAACTTCCTTGCCCTGCAGTCATAACTTGTGGGTACCACTTTGTGTAAATGAGTTGACAAAATACTCCTGGAAAGAAAGATTTCTTGGTGCACTCTGCACAGCATTTGCTGGATCTGCTGTGTGATGCTTTGGTATTTTTGTCCAAGCCTGGATAGTGCCAGTATCATCTTGAATGGTGCTGAGCAGATCAGTGACAAGCAGCACTACTGTCTTCTGTGGATTTATGTGGTAATGAAATCTCTTTAATGAAAATGGTTGTGCATGTGAAGTTGAAGACATAATGGGGATAGTCCTTCAAACCTGTATTTAGACTTCTGGATTGTGTAGGTGTTAAGGTGCAGCCTTTAATTACTTGATCGTTGTCTCTTCTGAATCAGTCAGTGCACAGAAACGACAAGTCTAACTAAAAAGCTGTTGCTTGGTATTGAGTTGCTTTAAGTTTTTTTTTGCTTGGCTACCTATGTCATTTTTATGGCAGGACTAAAAGCCCTCATTTTTCAAGGATATGAATTTCAACACTGACTTTGCTACAGAACTTATGGTATATCAGTAGCCTACCAGTGTTAATTAACCTTTATGGGTTAAGTGTGGGATAATACTTGCATTTAACAGATGAAGAGCATAGTTAAAAAGATTAAGGTCAAAAGCATCTGCTAATCACCCAATTTTCTAATTAAGTTATTGCCTAATAGGCAGGACAGCCCCATGCCTGTCAGAAGCCTGATTGCTGTGGACGTGAGATACATGGGAGAGCTCACTGGGCTCGGGAGAGAGAGCTCCTGGCACTGTCATTATTAGCCTGCTCTGTTTGGTTGGAAAAGTTAGAATCATAGAATCACTCAGGTTGAAAAACACCTTCAAGATTTTTGAGTCCAGCCATGACCTAACCATGCTACTTTAACAACCCTCTGCTAAATCCCTGAGCACCCCATCCAAATGGTTTTTGAACACATCCAGGGATGGTGACTCAACCACCCCCCTGGGGAGCCTATTCCAGTGCTTAACAACCCTTTTTGTAAAGAAGAGTTTCCTAACATCCAACCTAAACTTATCCTAAACTTAAGGCCATTTCCCCTTGTCCTGTCACCAGTAAGAAGAGACTGACTCCACTCTTGCTGTAAACACCTTTCAGATATTGGAAGAGAGCAATAAGGTCTCCATTCAGCCTCCTTTTCCCCATACTGAACATATCCAGTTCTTTCAGTCTCTCCTCATAGGGCATATTCTCCAAGCCTTGTTGCCCTTCTTTGGACCTGCTCTAGCAACTCAGTGGCCTTTCTGTACGGAGGTGCCCAAAACTGAACACATTACTCAAGGTGAGGCCTCACCAATGCTGAGTACAATGGCAGGATGACTTCCCTAATCCTGTTCACCACAGCATTGTCATAGTTTTATGTTGTGGGTTTTTTTGGTTTTTTTTTGGTTTTCAGTATTCTGCATCAAAACATCATGTAGTGTACTGGGCATTGAAGTGTTAATGCTCCAATTCCAGGTACCTATCCCTATACATTACAGAAGTCATGGGATCTGGCCCTTCCGGGTTGGGCGATCTCTTACTGCCTGGCAGTGGGTGCTGGAGCGTGCTTTCCTAGCTGTTCCAAGCTTTTCAGGTTTGACTTGGTCTCAGAAATTTTCTCTCTCCTATCTTACTGATTCGTCTCAATTTCAATTAGATTGTATTATATTGTGTTATCTTGCATTCTGATATCATAGTTAGTAAAATAAGTTTTCCTCCATAGATTGTTGCCACTGTTTTTCCTCCCTCCCTCCCTCCCCCCCTCCCCCTCCCCCCCCCCTGCCCCCTCAAAATGGGTGGGGGGGAGGGAGGGAGGGAGGGAGAGCAGGGGCCTACTGCCCCCCTGTCACGAGCATAGATTGGTCTAGTTAACTCCGTGACACTGATACAAGACAGGATGCCATTCGCCTTCTTGGCCACCTGGTCACACTGCTGGCTCGTATTTAGCCGACTGTCCATCAGTACACCAAGGTCCCTTTCCATCAGGCAGCTTTCCAGTGACTCCTCCCCAAGCCTCTAGGGTTGCCTGGGATTGTTGTGACCAAAATGCAGGACCTGGCACTTGGCCCTACTGAAACTCATACAGTTAACCTTAGCCCATCAATCCAGTCTATCTAGGTCTGTTGTAAATAATGCTTACAATTCTAGCATAATTATGATGTATATAATAATATTATATATATTATATAATTTTATATATAACATATAATATACTATATATATACATTTCTAGCATAATATGATATATTTTCAAGTTTGTATACTACTGATCTTGAACACGTTTTCCAATCTAGAAGATTTTAAGACACAGTGTTATGCATTAATGCATGTGCAGTTTATGGTAGAGCAGTTGATTGCAGCAGTCACTGTGAACTATTTAGTTCCTTTGTGAACTGCCAAGCATGTATGTTATATAACAGTAAGAGATGCTGTGCCTCACTTTCTATTGCTGTGACATGAAAACAGGGTGTCATCTGATATTAAAAAGAATCTGGTACGACTGGGACTGTTGCTGAACAAGTTATGCAGAGCATCCCACACAGGTCCCTGTAGTCATCACGAATTCTATATGTGCTGTTCAGAAGCACTGTTTTGGAAGATAAGGGCATGTCTTGCTGGTTGAAGGCCAAGCATTGAGAAGCTCAAGCTTCAGAAGACTATCTGAGGGATCAGATGCTAACCAATGCTGGAAAAAGAAAATTCTTAACAAACCACAAGGCATTTTAATTAGTGGGTGGTGAAAATACAGTGAATGGTTTTAGTGCTTAGATGCATCTTAACGGAGGTGGAGTTGATAAGAAGTATCCAACTGGTGAAAGGATATTTCAGAGAGAGCCAGCATAATTACCTGCTTCTTCAAGTAATTATGTGGATTCCTATGTCAAACAGGAGAAATGTGCAGGAGTGTTTGTTTGTTTGTTTGTTTTATCCTCAGTCTGCTTATCAAATCTAGTATTGGCCATGTGTGAAGTCTGTTCTGTTTCTTGTTAAACTTGGGTGACCAGTAGATAATATGGTTACTGGAAACTTGGGCAAGCTAAACGATCCAGTTAATTAAATGCAGGGTGGAGTTGCACACTGTGAATTTTGTGCTGATAAATTTCTAGATTTTCAGTATTAAAATAGGTATTTACAGCAGCAGATGCACTGGATTATTACAAAAATATTTTTTATCAAAGTGCTGTAAGTGTGGTAATTGCTAAGTTAATATTTCCATGATATTTTTTGTATTATGTTTTATGTATTATCTTTCTCACTTTTTTGTGCCAACAAATATATAAATAAATATGAAAGCCTGTGTGCACAGATATGTTCAGCATCCACAAGCAAAACTAATTATTAGAGATGAAGATATAGATTATCACACACGTCAGACTAACTCTTTAAAATGAGATTGCCTCAAAACATGTGTGATGTTCTCTGTAATGTAGTGTTGCAGTAGTGCAGGTTCACAGATGTGAGCTCATTTCAAATCAATCATTAAACAATCAAAATTTACCAAGATCAGTAGCAGCTGTTGCATTTCAGAATATTCAT
Source organism: Lagopus leucura (assembly GCF_019238085.1). Lineage (NCBI taxonomy): Eukaryota > Metazoa > Chordata > Aves > Galliformes > Phasianidae > Lagopus > Lagopus leucura. The sequence goes on along the minus strand of NW_024962252.1, from coordinate 79,949,895 downwards.
GTGCTGTGAGAAAATCTTGTGAATCATCGACAGACGGAACAGGATGCTTATATTATGGATGTGCAGTATGCTTAATTGAAAAGTCCAAAGGAAACTTTGTTCCACCATAGTTATGTCTTTGTTCTTATCTTAATGCAGTACTATGGTGATTTAATTTTATAGTATATGGCATGTTATTTTATAGTTTTTTATATTTGAATTTTGGGTTCTATAATTGTCCATAAAGATATACACAGATCTGTGCAGATCTGTTCCAGATGGGCCGGTTTTCATTTATCAAAGTCATGCATAAATTCTTGACAGTATAAACCATATTCCTGTCAGGGTTTTTACTGAGGTATTTATGCACACTAAATTTTTAGCCTTGAGCAAGAGGTTTTTTTCTTTTGTTTAGTTTTATAGCTCAGTTCTGTATACCTAACATGGTGGACTGCACTGATGTATTTTAAAGTGAAAAAATGAGCAATCTTATTACATGGTCTATGGTTACAAATGTAGATTACCCTTTAAGATAACTGCTTCTAATGTTTTAGGTGCTTACTGTCCATCAGACGTTGCACTTGTATTTTATGGTCTGATTCTGTGGTAGCATCTGTGCAAGGCTAATGGAGAGTAATACGTTCTTTTTTGTTTGTTTTTTCACTATCACAGAAGGAGCTAAAATAAGATTGAATAGTAAAATGTAAATCAGTCCATTGAATTGTTCAGGGAAGATGATTTTCCCAGCACGACAGTACTCATGCACTGCTTGAGTGAGGAATGATGACATAAGTTATTTCTAAAAACCTGAAGAAACGTTTGTGTGAAAAGAAAATAAAAAGTTTAGCTGGTGTTCAAAGTACCAACATACCACAGGTGAGCTATGAGAGGGGACCAATCTACAATGATCTACCTACATTAGTTTCAAAACATCTACAATAGTGTAAAGATACCTTTTACACATTTGCGGCTGTAAATGAGATCAAGCAGTGCATTGTTCTAAATTCTGAATGGAGGAACTGGGGAATGAGGCAAAGTGAGGGAAAAAGTAGGAAAGGAAGTGAATAATAGATGGGGTAATCAAGTGTGTTAAAGGCCTGAGTCTTGCATTTGCAACAGGAAAAGCTGGAGAGAACTTCCCACTCAGCTTTCATGTCACTGGCTTTAGCCTCCAGGGACACATTAAGAGTTGATAAGGTATCTGTTGGGAAAATCAGGCTTTCCTAATCTTTAGTGTTCATGTTGTGTGTTTTAATTTGTTTTAATTCCAGTTGTTCCCATGCTCCTTACATGACATGTGTCCTTTACAAATCCAGGATAGCATGCTGTCATTTGGAGGAGGTGAAAGTGAAGATACTATTAGCAAAAGACTTTGGCATCCAATGCTATCTTTTTTTTTTTTTTTTTTTTTTTAAGTGAATTTTGTATTATGAGTGCAAAACAGAATCTTTGCACCTTTGATAAACTAGTCCAAAGACATGTAAGCAACAGAAAACTACACCGAATTTTTCCTTCACTTAACTTGGTAGGAAAAATTTGTCTGTTATCTCTCTGGAGCTAAAACCCTCAGCCAGAGTCAAATTATTCAGTGGTCTTCAGAACAAAAGTTTCAGGCTGTGCCAATACTTGCCTTCCTGTGCACATCGTAGTTCTAGTGAGCAGGGATTCTTTTGGGTCAGTTGTCTTCTGAAATTGTAAGCCAGATCTTTATACCAGTCCAAGTAATTTCTGTTGCATTTCTGTAATAAAAGACTCTTAGTGCTCTGGGGAAAACAGAAAACTGTGTGGGTGCCTTGGCAGACAGTGGTTTAAAAATATCTGTGGTCTATGTGGTTTTATTGGACAAAATGTAGGATTTTCCATCCTGTGGTTTAAATTTCCAAGTGCTGGAGCTTGTAGAATTTGTTTTTCTGAAACGTTCCTTGTGTCTAAAAGTCCTTACTTACGTTTAGTCAGAGCTGGCAGGAGTTGGCTCTGAGAAGGGATAATGGATACTTTGGAATTGTTTAGGGGCCCCAGTTCAGTTGTAAGATATATGAGATATAATATAATATATATAAGAGATATAATATAATATATATATATGTAAGAGATATAATATATAATGTGTATATATAATATATATAATAAAATAATATATAATATATATGTAAGATATATATATATAAAAATACAAATGTTTTAAATGTACAGTGCTCAGTTTTTTCTCAAACAGACAGTGATTAAGGGTGATATCTTTCAAATACTGTTATTCTCATGTACCTGCTCAGTGATACATGAGAAGGAGAGTTAAAGGTGTGTTGAGAGTTCTTAGTACCTTCATTATGCGTTGAATCCCACTGGCAGAGCTCCTTGACAAAACCTAAGGGAACTTGTGAGCTGCAGGTTTGTTCAGACTGCTGGGAGAGGTTTCATTTATGACTGTGAGAAGTTCCATGGAGCATAATGCATCTGTTTAAGTGCCACTTGGCTACCAACAAAGCACATCCCTGCTTAGTTCAAAAGTGGGAGGAAAGTTAATATTTTAATGGCTAAAATTAAGAATCAAACTGGTGAAGTATGATGAAATAGCAAATCTCATTTTGGAAGTTACAGTGTGACATATGTTTAGACCTAGCATATATTTGCCTTTTTTTGCATTGTAATACTCTTACCTTACACTGCTTTTCAAAAGCGGAAAAACCTCAGGCCCCCATTTACATGAAGATTCCTTTGTTTCACCAGTCAGCAGTGCAGATGGTGCTTTCTTCACAATGGATCTTGTTGCAAAGTCCCTCTTGAGAGTAGAGTTTATGGGCATCTTGGGAAAAATGACCAGAGCATCAGAAATTTTACCATTTTGTTATAACAAAAAATAACCAGATGAAAGTCCCATTGAAAATGAAGTCAATTAATTCAAATAAATAGTGAATTTCACTGAAGTCTCTGGCTTGATTTTCTGACCTTATTTCTCTTTTTGAGTAAAAGAAGCTCCGTCCAGTTTATTAAGCTGAGTGGCTTATGGAAGGCCTGGATATGCCCCATGTGGCATGAGGGAATGGCCAGATGTTTAGGAGTGGGAGAAGAGAAAGGAACAATAAATTAAAGTTTCGCTTGTGACTGACTTTGAACTTGCATTAATAAAGAGAACGGCATGCTCTTGAAGGAAGTTTTTTGTTTAAATTTCTTCTGAAAAAGTTCTCTGGATTAAAAGTATGTGTTTTTAAAGCAAGAAATCCCCCAGAGCCAGATATTTTGAAAACATACCTCGCGGATTCGTTAAACTAATCTCAAGGATTGCAGTGGTATTTACTTTCAAGGCATCTTCTTTTAAACTAATTCCTAGCTGATTTACTTTCAAGGCGCTGTCAAGAAGGGCATGTTGGAGTTCAGCTGAGTATTTGCTTTCCTGGGTGAGGTGTTTGGGTTGGGAATCATTCATTTTCAGTTCTCCTACGTGATGTTTAGTTGTCATCACTTAGAGCATAGCCTGCTTCTGTAGAGTGATAGAGAATACCAAAATGTCTTCACAGTGTGTGACTGTGATTCTTGGTCAAACAAAATAATCTTAATTTCCAGGTGATCTTCTTGATGTTAAGCTTCTTTCAGTCATTGTGCTTCATGTGCTGCCTTTGCAGTGCAAAGCAGCTGCTGGTTGTTTTTTCCCACTAAGCACACAGCCCATCGCTTTACCTATTTCTGAGTCAGCTAAATGTCTTAATCTTCTTGATTTCCTTTTTATGTCCCATTTGTACACCTGCCATCTCTGACAGGTTGTTGGGTTTGCGAGTGCTTCTGCATCAACTCACTGGGCTTTGTTTAGGGGCTGAACCTCCATAGCACAAGTAGAGACCAACATTGCTCAACTTCTACACCATCTTAGTTTATGTTGAGGAGATTGCAAAATTGCAGCTTCCTCTTACATGCAGAAAGCCTTGCCTCTCTATTGGCCCTTGGAGATTTGTAATGAGTGGCAAAACTCTGACTTTGAGGCTGGCAAGAGCAATCTAATGAGCCTCTTTTCTGAGGTGCTTGAGCTTGGCACAGGCAGTCTTGTCAATACTGGTAGACAGTGGAGGTTGAGAAAAAATAAAAAAAAAAAGCCCTTGTAGTGCACTTCTGGCTGTGCTCATCAAAGAGAAACCGACATTGGAGCATTTACTGGCTTGGTAATTACTGTTTTTTGGACTTCACACAAAGAACAGAGCTATGTCTGGCTTCTAAAATGATGGTTTGCCATAGCTAAGAGAGAACTACTTAGTTCTTTTACAAATCTTTTATAGTAATGTGCTGCCTGTTTGAAGTACCTGGACATTTAACCACTATCAGACATATTAATATTTGATTAATTGAAGACTTTAACAGACAAGTAAAAATAAGACGTGAAAAATAAAAGTTAAAAGAAATGTCACACTTTTGTGTTTGCTTAGACTTCTAGTATAAAGAGATGAGATGTGAAGATTGTGATAATTACTTTTAAAATAATTGCCATTGTTTATTTACAGTGTTCATTTTGTCTGGTCCTGTGCATTTCTTTAAAGGCTAATACTGTAATTACAGCAGCAGTATGAATTATGTGGTTCTTCTTTCAATCCACTTTGCTAAAGTCAAAACTCTTCATGACTTAATTGATGTAAATTGACCTCAGTTCCTTTTTATGTGCCATGTAGATATACATGTATGCTTGTAGGAATATCCTGTAACTCCTTACAGCAGATGGGTTTTTATTCTTTGAAAATAGAGTTTTCAATAGATGAACTTACAGTTCTTTCTAACTGGAGTAGCAGTCATGGTGTGGATTTCTAAGATACCAGTGAGAGATCAGAGAACAAGCTAAGTTATAGAATTATTAAAATATCTCCTTAAAAAATAACCTTTTTTTGTGTAGATGGTTTACTATTATGGCTGGTGATACTGAAGGCATTTTGTTCAGAGTTCTTCTGATCCATTGTCTCTGGGACTCAGTCTGATTGCATATCTTATGAATTCCTCTACAGTTCTTCTTATTTATTAATATGTATTATTATTAGCACTATATTAAACATGAAATGATATATTTCTGTTCTTGGTTTGACAAAATAGTGAATTAAGTTATTATGCAAAACTGTTTTCTTTTGGGAGTTGTCCTATCAGTCTGATCTTAACTATTCCTTTCAGTTTAATAAAAATTAACATTTCACTATGGTTATTATTTTGTTTTGCTAACTCCTTGCAGGAATTTTTTCACTTCGTAAGATTATCATGGTTTTCTTTTCAGTCAATTAAATTCTTACTCCTTCAGTAATGGCTATCATACATGTAGGCTTTGTATTTTAAAAGCATGGAAGTTGGCACTCAAATCTCTCATTTTTAATTAATTGGAGCAGTTTGACTTGTGTTTCACTTATACAGATTCTTCAAAGGCTAAGCTATTTAGTGACAAATTTGTAGTTGTCCTTATATCAACGTTTTTCCTTGTTATTTATCAGATTAGTGAGCTAAAGTTTGGGTTGTATATAATCACAGTAGTAAGATCCAGTGCCTTCCCCTAATGTGTGAATTTTCTGTTTGGAATTATTTCGTAAAATATTTCATACTGTCTGTTGTAGAATAAAAGTTACATTTTGTAAACCATTCCTTCCTGAGTTTTAATAAGATTAAAACAGGATGAATAAGGAATTCAGTACCTTGTGATTGAGCAATGTATTCTTTTATGGATCTTTTTTAGTGGTTAGACTGTGACTTATTGGAACAGCCAAATATGAAAATCTGTTATGTGTTATTTTGGCTTGGCAGAAATAATGCAAAGAACTGTCAAAAGCAAAGAATATGCAGAAGCTGTAATTTCCTTTTTACCACTGAAGAATAGATTTGGCCAGAGTATGCCTTTAATGCTAATCTATCTCTGTGTGGCCAAACAGATTTTTGGAACCTTTTTTTAGTATATTTACTTTCTTTTCACTTCAAGCCAAATGTTAAAATAATGTTGGCTTTTTTTTTTTTTTTTTTTTTTTTTTTTTTTTTTTTTTTGAGCCTGTGTAAGGTGGTGATGGTTTTAAAAAAAAAAAAAAACAAAGCACACACAAAAAAACCTCGGATACTTGTTTGTTCCAACTGTATTTTTTGTAACTTCATATCATTTTAAATTTTTATGTCATTTAAAATTCTCCAACGGTACCAAAAGAATGCATTACAAAATTCAACCATAGTTTAGCTGGCTTTGTAAAAAAACTTAATTTCAGGCTTTATTAAACTGATAAAAGCATATTATTCCTTCTACACATCTAACAGAAAGTGATTTCCTCTTTTGCTTATAGTGGAGCCGTGCTATTTAAGCCTTCTTAGCTGATGACTAGAAATACTTCTATCTTGAAGCATTAATTTGATTTATTTAATATAATATCTCCTCCTCCTTTGCCTGAACACATTTGTTTGAACATCTTGAGTACTTCAAAAGGATGTATAGGGACAGACTTATTCATGCTGTACATGTCTTTCCATGGCTTTTGGTTTAGAATAAAACAATTAAATCTCTCTTTCTACTGTTTTGACTCCATACAGATGACAGCATCTCAGCTGCAAGCACATCTGATGTCCAAGACCGACTTTCAGCCTTAGAGCTGAGAGTACAACAACAAGAAGATGAAATCACTGTCCTAAAAGCAGCATTGGCTGATGTGCTAAGGCGCCTTGCTATCTCTGAAGACCATGTAGCTTCTGTGAGAAAATCAGCTCCAAGTAAAGGTAAGCTCATGTTCAGTTAATTATTTCAGTCTGAAAGTTATCATTTAATATGTTTTCCATTGGTAACTTTTCCTTTCCCCTTTTTGTTTGGACAAGCAGGTATATTTTGTGTGAAACAGTGCTCTTTTTTTTTTGTCAAAGATTATTTAAAAATTTTAAAACACGTTCAACAACAGCAACAACAAAAGCAAAACAAGAAAAACCCTATTTGCACTAATTTGTCTATGTTTGCATGAATATTTTGTGATTTTTTTTTTTTTTTCCCCATGAACATTTTGTTTTCTGTTTTGGATAACTATTTGCATTGTTATTGGAATTTACTCTGACTTTAAACTAGAGAGGGAGAACTACAGCTATGTATGTTGGTGATATATGTTAGACCTACAACTAAATAAAAGTTTAGTCATGTTTCAGATAATTTACAGTTCTAGTTCATCATAAATGCATTTATCTCCATGAAATCATGCAGTCCAGAATTTGCTGGACTCTTTCTCTGTATTTCAGCTTTCAAGTTCAGCTATTACACCAATGCTGGTGTAACGCTGAACTGACACACCATGTGTTTGTTAAAGTGGCTGTGTTGTACAGGCTGAAAATGCAAAAGCTGAAAATGCTGAAAGTTTGAATTGTTTTAGCTATGGCAGAGAGATCAAATTGCTTAATTAAGTGTTTTTGCAGTCTCTCTGCCAGATGGAAGGAAGTGATGGTGCTTAATTGGCTTGGGTTGTGAATCCTGCCATTCTCTCTTACTCGCTAAATGGTAGACTGTTGTCATCACTGCTTATAAATGCAGCTTTATCTGTATGATACGCATCTCCGGTCTCGTCAAGATTGAGACATCCTTGTCTAACTCTTTAAATTAAGCTGAAGCAAGTATTTCAGCTAAATCAGTCTTTGCTGTCTGCTATCTATTAGGACAAAAAGGAAATGTCTAAGTGGGAAACCGTGAGCAAAAGGAATGCAACACAGAACCTTCTTCCTGTTTATGTGCAGGGGAACTGAGATGTGCACAAGTACGGATAAAGACTTTTGTCTTGGAAGTGTTTGATATCCAGAAAACGTGATGCACATGCCTTGTTCTGCAGAATGACTTGTAGCCGTCTCCTTCTGGGGAAACAGGAGGTCTTGGGGCCATAAGAGGTTCTGCAGGTCAATTTCTTTAGTGAGAAATAAATATATTTTTTTTCCTAGAGAGGAAGAGGGAAGATTATAAATATCTTCAACTTCATGAAGTTTCTAGTAATTCATGACAGCGGCAGTAACTGAGGAAAAAAAAGTGGATGGGAGGGAGGAAGGGTGAGATGAATGCATAAAAGCTTATACATTGAACTTAATTGAATCACGACTAAATTGACACTGCATTTAAGTTGCCTGTGATGTGAACTCGTCTTCAGTTGCCTAACGTAACCATGCAACGCTTAGCTTCACTGTTTACCATAAAATCAGCTGCGTATTGACGACATAAAGGTATCACGAAAGAAAAAGACTGTATACAGCTGTGGGAGGTGGAGAATGAACTAGATATTAATATTGTTTTGGACTTAAATTTCAGTATTTTATTAAATATTTCAAAATAAATTCACATGTAGCTTTTTGCGATGCTGTGGGTGGTTATTTTGCTTTCTGTATTTTAACTGCATTCAGTTGGTGGGGAACCCTCGAAACATTTTAACAAAGGGAAGCGTATTGTATTCCTGAATGAACAGGATTGGCAGAAGATCTGAATTGTCATACAAAAATAATATAAGCATTGATTTTAATTTTTCTTTGAAGTATTTAATGGGTGTATAACAGGCTTTTACTTGTTAAGTCATGGTTGCTACAAAGGTTATTGTAATTCTCCAAAACCCTTTCTGGTGTTCGTGATTCTGTCAAGAGTATAGGTTTCTGCATTTCAGCAATTAGTTTCGTATCAAATAATACAGTGTGTTGTTTTTTTTCCAATTTCATTTAATTTTCATACTTCGCAGAAGTATGTCTCCAAAGCAGTACTTGCTTTATACGTGCTGTCATTATTAATGAGTAACAAGAAAAGATGTGTATGTTTTTCTGAATATACTGAGAGATGTGTTTAATTTGAAGCATGGCAAGAAAGTGAGATAGATTCTTCTGAAATAAACTGAGAAGTAATGGGACTGGAAAAAAAAAAGGCATCTTGAATCTTTCCATCAGAGTTTTAATCTGAGTAGCAGACGATATCTAGCCTGCTTTGAAAGAGTCTCTCCTACTTGCTGCTGAAATGTTTTCTAAAGCCTCAGTGTTTTTCTATAACCAGTTCAGCAGTGTCTTTGAAGAGAGATTTTTCGTAAGCTAAAAATAAGTGCTGTGAAAAGACCAAATACAGATCACTTTTAAACTGATATTTCTCATCCTGAAGTCGATATGCTAACTTGGTGCAAGAAGAGATCTCTTCATCCTTTATGGTTATTATGCCTGCAATGCATATCTGGAAAGCTAATTCTTCTCTTACTTTTTATACCCTTTATTTTACACTGAGTGATTGAGTCAACCACAGCAGAGGCTAGAATTTCTTGCATTATCCTTGTAGTCTTTGTTTTTCTTTTTTTCTGCATAGTTTTTGTTGCATACTTATTTTGAATGTAGTCCAGTCTTCAGTGACAAATTTGATGGAGGCAAGGGTAGATTTCTATTTATGCTCCATGGTCTATCATTTAGCTGGTTACTGCCCACAATTTAGGCTGTCCATCTGCAACTCAGAAGCAAGCTGCTGTTCATGTGATGCTAGGTGATCTGCAAACTACTCGAGATAAGGCAGAGTTTTTACGCCGCTTTAGTGTCTCCTAGTGAAGCATGAAGTGCAGGCACTAGATAAGGGAAGTACCTAGTTGCAGCAGAATTAGCATGTGTTCTGCTATTGCACAGTGGACAGCACACAGTGTTGGTGTGGCTTGTCTTCCTCTTTAGCTTTTCTCAGTATAAAATCATTCCAAACAGAAAATCTTTTCAAAATGAAAAGGCTATGATAATACATTTGCATCTCTGCAAATAGCTACAAATTTCTACAGACTAGCAAAATAGCCACGTCTCAAGATAGTGTTGAAGGTTCTTAGAAATATGGAAGGTGTTGGATAGGGAATAAGTCCTCAGCAGCTACAGGGTTTAGGGGAGGGAGATTGTGTTGTATGGGTGAGTTTGGGCTTGTAGTCTTTTTTTTTTTTCTTTCTTTCTTTCTTTTTTAATTTAATAAAAGACTGAGCAAAGAGTTTTTCTTTGTAAGTTCTTTGTTTTTAGCAGCTCTGTGCTCTCATTGCTACATCTATCTGATGTTGATGTATGATTGGTGCTATTAAAATTCTCAAAACAAAGCTTACCTGGACATTGAAGAAAAGGAAAATGTAAGGCAGCCTGGTGCCTGTGGCTGCCAGCAATATAGGTTGTCTCACAGCTGGTGTCTGGTAAACCTATTAAAATCTTTGAGGATGTCACAATGTATGTAACAGAAGAATTCATCCCTCAAAGTCTTGTTGTGTCTCACGATGGCACCAGTAAAATTGCTCAGGCTCATCACGTTGCTGGGGTAGGAGCTGTTGCCTGAAAGAGTGGCGGACAATGAGAAAGTACACCCTCATCTCTGCCCATAGAGTTCATGTACTTTCTCTAGACTTGGAAGTAAGGAGGAGGCTTGTCACAGACTAGCCTCCTGGAGGAACATTTCCACTTTTTGAACGAGAACTGATGTAAAATAGTCAAATAACTTGCAAGCAAATTAAAGTCACAAAGTAAAATTGAAGCGATGGTGGCGTTTTGAAGAGAGGTTCTCCCATGACAGTGAGGAGTAGAAACCAAGAGGCATGTATTTTATTTATGGTAGAGGTCTTGGGGATCTGCATTAGCAACTGCAATTGGAAATGCAATTTTTTTTAATTTGTTCAATGAGTTTTTCTAATAGGAACCTGAGAGTTTTCTGTGCTTTTCTGCAATATTCTCTGGTGCAAAATGTCTATTGAACACCTCCACAATGAGAAAAATTCTCAAGTACTATCTTGTGTCATATTCCATCTAAGTTCTCTAATATAAGCAAAATGCTTCAGTTATGTTTTCTGCCTCCTATCAACAATGGTTTCACTTTCATAACGTGCTGTCATTTTAATTTATATTTAAAAAATGGCTTCCAGTGTTCAGTAAGCTTAACTAGTGAAAGCATAAGATAGGCTTTTATTAGTGGTTTTAGTTTTAAAACATTGTAATTGCATAGTTGTTCTTTTAACAGGGTACGTGTTTATATTATCTAATTATTAAATGCTAGCAGTACTGAAAATGAAAATGCAGATTGGAAAATGTTCATCGTAAAGACAGATTATAGGCACTTATCCATGGCATTAATACTTACCTGGCATGCTTGTACATGTGTCTTTTACTCGTGGGAATAGTCCAACTAAAGTATGCTCACATAACCAGTAATGACACTCCTGAGGTCTTAATGGGTTTCCCAGGTACTGGTTTTAGTGCCATCTCTTCTTTCTGGAATTCATTTTTTTTTCTACTCCACTTCCCCATTTTTTCCTGTCTTGTGCTTTTCTTCTGCCTTCTTTAATCTCTTACCTCTGCTGTACTTTTCTTGATGTTCTTCATCTATTCAAAGTAGTTGAATCTAGAGCGTGTTAATTAACTCAAGATCATTTAGCAGCTAAACTAAGTTGAAGGAAAGAGAAGTGAAGAGGAAAGTAGATTTTCTTTTATTTAACTTCTGCAACATACTAATCCTGTTCAGTGGATTGTTTTTCAGTTGTGGTGATAAGTACCCTTAGTCTTTTTCCATATGCTTCTTCCAGTTTTGGACATGCCTTCAGTTATTTGTGTGGGTTTGGGTTTGTTTTTTTGGGTTGTTTTTTTTTTTGTTTTGTTTTGTTTTGTTTTTTTGTTTTAGAAGTGTGGACTAATACTTCTGAGATACTGCTCTACTATTCTCCATGATGCTTCTCAAGCTATGAATTGCAACCTTGAATAGCTAAACAGTGCAGTTAGCTTTTCCAAAGCAAAAACTGTCTTGTTTTTTATAACACTTCAGTAGCTTTTTTCAAGACTCTTTGCCTGAATTTACGAAATTGTTTCAAAATACCATGGATACTTTTTTTTTTTTTTTTTTTATTTCCTCTGCTTGAATACAGCTCATTTGGAATCGCTCAAAGACAAAAGTATACCAAATGTTAGGAAGGTGGGAGAAAAAGTGCTATGTGGTTTGAATAAGCTGTTGGTTCTCTCACACCAAGGAAGTCTTCAGTTTCCCTCAGGAATAGATTTTAATTCTACTAGTAGGAGTGTGGCTCTCCTAAACTTTTGGGAACATAACACCTGAAAAACTAGTCTGTTGAAGGAGTAGTTATAGTAAGGAATATATATATTGATGTATATACATTGATAGGTACAAAAATATGTAAGAAATCTGTAAATAAATATTAATTTATTTCTTAGCTTTGTAACTAATGTAACTACTGAGACAATTTTGCATGCACTGAAAGGTACTTAGGCTTTATTTTTATATTTTTTATTTTTATATTTTTCATTTTATATTTTTTCAAACCAGTTCATTTTAAAAACCTCTATTTAAATTGCTCTTTTCCTTTTAATTGGAAAAGACGAACTGGGTTTATTTAAAAAAAAAAATTAAAAAATCTGAAACTTTTTCAAGTAGAAGTAGTTGATTTAAGAAGACTTTCAAAACTTAATTTTGACTTCATGTTGAATTATTATGTGAGTTTAAATATAATCAATTAGCAGGAAAAGAAGTTGACTTGTTTTTCCTGATTTATATTGGTCATTATTGGAGAATTGGTACCTCATTCTGACCTGTGACTTCTGCTCATGGGATAGAAGAACAGAACTTTTTTTTTTTTGTCTAGAATATCTAGAATTTAACTTACGTGATGAAACAGTTGAATGCACCAAAGTACTGAAGGAATTTTTTCCTGCTTCCTCTTTTCAAGTGGAGGTTTAGTGCTCCCAAGTCTTTGCCAGTCTTCCATCAGCTGAGTGTCGTCTTGTCCTTTGAAAGCTTGGAAACAAAGAAGCAATGACAGCAGCTTTAATATAATTTATTAATAAGATCTTGAAGTCTAAATTCATCTTGCTTTCAAGTTTTTGATGGCTTTATTTTGGGAAGAACTGATAAAACCTTATGTTCTGCTACCCTATTAAAGGCTCACCTCTGTGGGTTGTCTAGTGACTAATAGTGGGATTAAGTATAGATGGTACATGCATTTGGTATGAGTAACAAAGTGGGTTTCTGTTTTTCAAGCTTTCAGTTTTATTTGCACAAAACACCTATGCATCAATATATTTTTAAATACGTAGGTATATTTTATAAATTTTGGTAAAAATAAAGTATTTAAGTATATGGTTTTGATATCATATGCTTTATTGCTGTATTAAAAAAAAAAAAGGCTTAAAAATGATATAAGCAAATCTTTTTTGGTTTGTTTTTCTTAGAAATAACTCGTTTGAGGTTTTTTTTTTTTTGAAATCCTCTTGGATGACATGTACAGAGAAGGTACTTTAACAGGGCTACATCAGTTAAATGAAATTATCCTAAGAAGAGAAAGAAGGTTTTGGCTTTTCTTTGGAAGGCAGTTTACCTGTCAGGATCAGATGAGGATACTCAACTAATTAGTATGGATAACGCAAGAGAAGGTGATAATAAACTATAACCAATTTGGAGAAGAGAAATGAATTACAGCTTTAGTATGTTGGAAAGAAAAGCTATTGTGTTATCATGAGATGTGTGTTTTCAAAACTTATCGCTGTCTCTTACAGCTATGCCTCGGTTTTCCCACAGTTAGCTAATCAAGGCTGATAAAGGAGTGGAAATATACTATCAGTTTGTTGTGTCCTGTGTTTTTTCCTGATCCTACTTATCTTTCTTTCTCACACATGTATACTTGACAGATGTTAATGAAATACTTCTTTGAACTCAACAGATATTAGTTAATGAAAACTATCAGAACTGAGATGAACCTACTATCCATAAAATATATTTTTACCACTTTGATCTCTGCAATTTGGCTTTAATCCTGGTCACCCTGCACTGGATTTCATTGTACATTCAGTTTATGTCTGGCTTTTGTTCCAAAGCTGCAGATAAAGTGGAGTACTGTTCTGAAAATTTTCAGACTGTTTATTCTAGAAGGAGACATCCAACGCGATACTGGGGAGATATGCAATCGGAATGCTGGGACGACTCAGTTGTCCATATCAGTCCATTGATATGGAAATTGTATTTTCCTGAGTTTCTTTGTTATTACATAGGTCTCTGAAGCAACTTTACCTGTAGTAAAATACAGTGAAGAGGAAGATTGTGACATTACTAATTTTTGAAATCATCTAACTACAGAGGTCCTCTGATTAAAAGTCATGAAGTTGACTGCCTTGGGCCAGCTTGGGCTCTCACTCTGGCTGAGAAGAGTCTGTGTTATCTGTCCCGATGGAGAGCCAGAATTTAATGCTCTGCTGCCTGGGACTTGTACAGGGCTTAAACTGGTCTTCTTTTGTTGTAACAATTGAAAATCGAAATGTTTTTTGTTTGCATACAATTAGATACATACTTGATTTTTTCCCTTTAAAAACAAGTTTTCTGATGGTAATTTTTAGAATACTTAGCAGAATTATAATGTATTTTGTAGAGTTTGGGAGGGGCTTATTTCTTAAATGTGTTAGTATTTGAGGGTGTTTGTGTTTTCTGTGTTTGTGTGCAGATTTTTACATTTTGTTGTATGGCATCAAACTGCCACTGAACAAAGTTTTATTTTTGATTGTAAAAGAGAGCCTGATTTATTTTGACACATAAAAAAAAAAAAAATCAAATTTGACCAATGCAATTCCCAAGATTTTTGTTGTTTTGGTCTGAATTAAAATGTTTTAAAGAAATGAATGGTGAGATTCTGTACCTTGCTTGAAGGACTGCTATTCTTTATGCTTTTCAGTGAATGCTTTGCTGGCAGAATTGAGAATTGCCACTATTATGCCTCCAGATTTCCATTTCTGGAAGGCTGCACTAGTGCTGTTTGGGGAGGCACTGATCTATTATGATGAGGAGACAGAGATGGTAAGGTCATGTGCAGTTCACAAGTGAATCATAGACCCTGATATTATGCATCTCCACAAAGAAGATGATTTACTTTGTCAGCAAAAATAAAAGAATCTAATTTATAGGTTTCTAATGCTAAAAGTGCCTTTTCAGCTTGTATGCTCTTGTTCTTGCAATTCAAGCTTAAGAAGGGAGCAAAAATCTGTTGAGTTTTGTTGGTTTTGTATGGTTTATTAACCTTTGAAATCTATATTGCAAGTATGTCCAATAAAATGGTCTCTAAGAAGTGCAGAGTTGGAAGAAACTAAGTAGAGCTGATTTGTGAAGAATTTAAGAAGAATAGTAGTGATCTCTGCAGTGTTTCTGCACTTAAGTATCGTTATTTTCTTCAGGTTTCCTTCAATCTTGTTTCTGGGATATTCTGTGTGCTCTGTTGGTCTCTTGCAATGTGAATTTTAGATGGTGTCCCTTTTGTGTTGCTTGGTGCAATTGAATCAGGATGCAGTCAGCTCATGTCTGCCCATTTCTGCTTCCAGTCAAGTAGTTCTGAAACCTAATATTCCCTTGGCACATCTCCCTCATATGTAACGCACTTGTTTAAGCGTTAGTTTGTCCCTGAACCTACTTGACAGAACCACAGTTAGATAAATTGACCAAAGCTGGTATTGTTTTAATGATATGTCCACGTGAGTTTGCCTTCCACGTACAGAGCTGTTGATTCTTCCTGACTGCTTTGACATGTGGCTTCATGCCTTATTTATTTTGCACTATTCCAAGCCTGCCATGAACACAGATGTATGATTTTCCTGTCAGTCGTGTCCTTTGTGCTTGCTGCTGAAGCCTGAGTGACTGGACATCATGACCCCATGAGGATCAGTTACGATTTGCTGTTTATGCAGTGGGGATGTGGCCCAGAAATGTGGACAGAAATGGCTGCTAATTATTGGGTGCTTTTTCTTTTGTTTTTCTTTTTTTCCTCCTGTGCATGGGATGCTCCAGAAGGGAAAAGCACAAATTTGGAACTACAGGGAAAGGAGCACAAAACTCTTTTCTGAACATGATGTTGAAAATAAGACAGGAACCCAAAAAAGAAGGATTAGTGGGAGATGGTGAAATGTTAGGTTCCAGTAAAATGCCATGTATTTCCCTGGCTGTGGCAGAGGCAGGTCAAGGTGCTGATTGTCAGCTAGCATTCACCCCTTTAGATAGAAGAGCTTCCTCCCCTCTTTTTTGTAGTCTCCTCCCACATTCACTGCATAATTTCAAACTTCTCATTGAGAGAAGTGGGCATCTGATGGACAGCCTTCCTCACATACACCTTGATTCAATCAACAGAGAATCTGCAGTATGCTCTGCAGAGTGCTCACTGGGTGGGGCAGATATTCAATGGAGTAAACCATATCAGAAATTTAATAACTTATTAAAAAAATTTAATAACACATATGCTAAAAGGTAGACCTTTTTAAGATGAAAATGGGCAGCTGAAAATAAACAGAAAACTTTAATATTTGAATCCTTACTATCACAACCCTGAGGGGTTACTTTAAGGGATATCATTTAGGGGATAACTTGAATCGTGTAGTATATAGAAAGGGCTTCTGTCTGCAACTTCTTTGGGCTTAAGCGGGGAAACAAAACAAAACAAAACAAAAAAATAGAAAAACCAACAGGTTGAAAGCAACAGACCTCGTGTGGTATTGTCTGTGAACTATGATGGTGTTGAAAAAAAGTTGGAGTTATCTGATCTGCTTTACTGCAGCTGTACAATTTACCGAGGCAAGCCATAATCTATCTATAATTCTCTCTGTGGATCACAACTAGAAAGAGATGTGACATGTCACTGAATGAAGCTATATGCTGTCATTGTGGCAGTAGAGGGTGTCTCCTGTCATAGTGAATCCTTGCCTTTCTCTATGTGTCTCGGGTCTCCCTTCTCCAGCTATCTAGATTAAGGCTGTCATGAATGTATGCCAGTGGATACCAGCTGGTTGGTTGGTGCTGGGACTGCTACTGTGGAATTACCAGGTCCCCCTCTGAAAATTTATGGTTTCTCTGATAGATCTTTGAGACAGGGATGTAAAACCTAAAACCTTCTGCTCTTCATTTTCATTTCCTAGGTCAGCCAAGCCTCCGAGAAGCTATCTCGATGTCCTGTATAACCAATGGGAGTACAGGAAGCAGGAAAACAAGCCACAGTTCCTCTGTATCTGTTGCCAGAAAAGAAACTTTTTCATCTGCTGCAAAAAGGTACCAACTGGTTACTAAAATTGAGATCACATTTTATGAAGTGAAATGGGAATGTGATGTGTAATAACGCAAAAATAAGCTTTGGAAACGTGCCGTGTTGTTCGCCAGCTTACAGCAAGGTTCTAAAAAGAATTCGTAAATAGAGAGTATCTCTATAGTGTATATTGGCCAAAATGCATTCTCAGCAAGAGACAGAAGGGGCAAATATACTTCAGTATGAATGGAAAACTTTCCTTCTGGTATTCATCCAGATCTTTTTCTTTCCGCCCCCCAAGGAGACTAAAGATGAAACTGAGTTAATTGTCTTGAGTGTAAATAGCAGGCAATAGTAAAGTAGTGATGAAACAATAGTGAATTTTAAGACAGAAGTTTACTTTTTTTTGTACATGAAATCTTAAATCAAAATGTCTTCATCTTTGCAAAGTATGTATCAGTTCTCAAATATGTAAAAATAGCGCTTTAAGCTTAAGTATTTGAAATTTAAATGAGCTGTACACAAAGCAATGGCTTTTTTTTTTTTCCCTCTAGTGTAATGGTTCCTGCTGAATACAATAAGCAAAGTGTTTCTATAATTACTTTCTTCTGTGGGATGTTTAAATAATGATTGCTTGGCTTATTTAATCAATACTTTACAATGGTTCATTAGGAAGAACAAGCTGCCTGATATAGCCACAGGACAGAGAATACTCTTAATGTATAACTGTGGTAAATTATGTGAACAACTTCTTGGCCTCTGCAGAGTTCTCTGGTAACTCCAGTAGCTGTTTCATCTTCTGCTGTGGATGTAAATACTGTGCTATACAAGAAGACAGGAAAATGATATATTTCAGGGAATAAAAATGCTGAATGCAAATATAAACCTTATAAGAACAAATTAAAAAAAAAACCTTTAGTGCCATTTGGAATGTGGAAAGGAAGGGTAATACCCTGGACTTCACTCTTCTCCCTCAAAGAGCATTGCATGTCTTCTTGTTTATTTTTTCAGCAATAAATTAGAAACTGATCATGGTATGTCTCTATCTGCTAGCACAACAGGCACTGGGACAAAAGGCACTGCTGAAGGAAAGTATTTGTTAGTAAGCACTTTTCCATTAAT
This sequence comes from Lagopus leucura, assembly GCF_019238085.1. NCBI lineage: Eukaryota > Metazoa > Chordata > Aves > Galliformes > Phasianidae > Lagopus > Lagopus leucura. The sequence continues at coordinate 79,931,830 of NW_024962252.1, read as the reverse complement.
CTTACCCATGTGGCTCTTAGAATGTTGATGAGAGCCAGTCCGTTTCCAGCAGTACTCAGTTTGCATTTGCCTTCCTGATTAATTGGTTGCTGTGCACTTGACTACAAAAGAGGAGCAGAGTGGTGTGAGTTGCATCCCTTTCATCTGAGTTAACATCTTTAAAATGATTCCTGGATGGATCACAAGAGGAAAACCCTAATGTGTGGAGGGTAGCTTTGCCCAGGCTCTGAAACCAAATATGCAGGTGGGGAGGCCTGTTTCAGGAATGTTTTAAGACCTCCAATTTTCAGTTATCTTCTCAGCAGTTCTAATGCCTTTCCACAGTCTCCCATAAAATTTGTTTGGTATTTGGAAGAAAACAGGTTTGTCCTTTTGCAACAGTACTGTTTTAAGAAAGATGAAAGGAAATGCCAATTCTCTCTTTGTGGATGTGAAGACTGGTAAATTTTTTTCTTTTTTGTAACAATAGCAAAACTGTTCTGTACAATGTCCGTGCTGGGAATCGTAAGTGAATTTCAATAGTCTCATCTTCTTAGCCAAGTTAGGATAATCATGTTGGAAATAGACACCTTTTTTCGTTATGATGAGTAGGAGGCAGGCTAAAGGATAGTATCAGCAGATTGTAGAACACTTCACTTTTACTTTTCCAGGCTTTCTTTTCAGGCTAGAGATTCAACTGTTGCAGTAGGTGGAAATGATTATCTGTTTATCACAGAATCACAGAATGGCTAGCGTTGGAAGGGACCTCAAGGATCATGAATCTCCAACCTCCCTGCCACATGCAGGGCCACCAACCTCCACGTTCAATACTAGATCAGGCTGCTCAGGGCCCCAACCAGTCTGGCCTTGAACAGGGACAGGGCATCCACAACCTCTCTGAGCAGCCTGTTCCAGCACCTCACCACTCGCTATGTAAAGAACTTCCCCTGATCTCCAACCTAAATCTCTCCTCCTTCAACTGAAAACCATTTCCCCTTGTCCTGCAGTTATCAACACTTCCAAAGAGTTGATTCCCCTCCTGTTTGTAGGCTCCCTTTAGGTACTGAAAGGCTGCAATGAGGTCACCCCGCAGCCTTCTTTTCTCCAGGCTGAACAAGCCCAGCTCCCTCAGCCTGTCTTCATAGGGGAGGTGCTCCAGCCCCCTGATCATCTTTGTGGCTCTCCTCTGGATCCTCTACAACAGCTCCCTGTCTTTCTTGTACTGGGAGCTCCAGACCTGGACACAGTACTCCAGATGGGGCCTCGCAAGAGCAGAGTAGAGGGGGACAATCACCTCCCTATCCCTGCTGGCCACCCCTCTTCTGATGGAAGTTTATGTAGTTACCAAACACCTCCAAAGTCTGTCTTAGCTTTTCATGTTCCGAATATTTGTAGCCACGCATCTAATCATCTACTGGAAGTTTAGTTTCTGTGTGCTGTGCAGTCTTAATATTGCATGTTTATTGGCCTTTGGCCTCTGTAGAGCTGGCATCTTCGAGCATTTCTACAGATAAACAGTTTCATACCCGGACTCCTTAATCCTCACTCTACCAACCTTGAACATCGTGAGATCATGGGAATGATCTGCACAACAGCACTGTGTCTCATTTCAACAAGCGTGCTGCAATTTCAGCTGTTGCTTCAGAAGCACTAAAAACAGAGCTCAGAAACATTGTGAAAAAATAGATAGATGATGTCTGATTCTGAGAAGCGAAGTAATATGTATGAGGAAAAATTCATCCTAACTGTCTGGAGCTGATGTGTGACAGAGATGCCGAAATGCTTTTCAACAGAGAACATGCTGCGTGCTTTCTATATCACCAGAGAAACACATTTGTACTTTGTGCTGTGCTCACAGAGACCTGTGATCATTTTCCTTAAGACTAAACATTTTTTCTAAAAACAGCTTCTGGTAAGGAGCTGTGTAATTTCAGACTGACCACCCTCCACTGCAGCTGCCAGAGTGTTGTGATCCAAGGGATGAAACATTGGGTTAAGTGAAAATGGAGAATCTGGAAAATTAGCACAGGTAGTGATAGATCTCAAATACTTGAATGTGGACTGAAGAAATGCTTCATCAAGTTGGGATTTGGAAACAATTTTTGGATGCATTAAGTGACTGCTTCCCAGAAGAACTAATCTTTAGAAACCCACAAGAAAAAAGGTACTCTCTTTGATTTGGTTTCAGTTGTTGCACAAGAGGTGCTAGGCGTTCCAGAGATATTAGTGGGAGAGCCACTCTACAATAGCAGCCATAATTCAATTAAGCTTTCAGCAGGAGTGAGTAAATACATTCAGCACTCGCAGTGAATATGTTTTACAGTGAAAATATTTTAACTTTCAGATTAAAATAGCCATCCCACCCCCCCCCCCCCAAAAAAAAAAAAAAGAAAAGAAAAAAAGAAAAGTTTACTTGCAGCCTGGTGCCAGATAAAAAACATTGTATTGGAACACCAAGTATACCTTGTGCTGCAACTGCTAGCAGTGGTTGAGTGACTCTCAGAGATTAACAGAGAAGCTAAGTAGTGAAAGTCATGTCAAAGGTGGGAACTGGACAGTTTACAGCTGAGAAGTTCACTGAACAAATTAAAATATTCCTATACTGAACCTATGGCTTCTAGGAGGTGGATCAGATGAGCTGAATGAGTTCAGATAAGAACACAGAAAATATGAGACTGAAAAGTTAGGTAATGCACTGCTGTTAGCAAATGGTAATTGTACAAGCATGCTGGAAGAATGAAGAGATGAATTTTAGGATTGGTGCCACATCATTGTAGAGTAAACAAATAGAGTGGGAAAGGACTTTCAATGATCATCACGTCCGACTGACCATGTCAGGTTTAACGAAATGTTGACCCTGATAGCGTTTTCCAAATGCCTCTTGAACACTGACAGGCATGGGGCATAAAGCACCTCTCTAGGAAGCCTATTTCAGTGTTTGACCACCTTCAAGGTAAAGAAATTTTTCTTAATGTCCATTCTGTTTTGTTTTCTTCTTACTGAAAAGAAAATGTAACTTAGAGGTACTATATTGATGTGTTTAACTAGTTGATATGGTTTAGTGCAGAAATTCTAATTGAACCTTATAAATTTTGGGGGGGGTTATGTTATTTTCTGGTATTTTACCAAATCCTCAGTGCTTCATCAGAGTGTGTAGCAATATTAAAATCAAATGTTTTGCAGGTTTTATTTCAGTGATAGATGATACACTTTAAAATAACAATTTGAGCCAAGAGGATCCTATGAATCTTGTATCAAAAACAGGACTCCATTTTTATTAATTTGAGTATTTACTTAACTCCTTTTCACGGATAGTGTTTTGTGGGAAAATAGTAAATGGAAAAACAGTGAAGATTACACAAGAGTTGAGGGGAGAAGTGATGTGAAGATAGAGAAATCTAAATACTGTTCTTCAGAAGGGTGCAATTTCTGTTTCACTTTGAATGTAAGAGAAAAATCCTTTTATCCCCATTTTAGCTGCTGCTTTGTTTGGCTGATGCATTTATTTTGGAAGTGGTTCTTTTGTCATATAAAAAATATGCTGTGTACTGTGGAATGCTCTTCTCTTTCAAGTACTGTTACTCGTTATGTCATTCCATACACTGCAAATTGTGCTGTTCTATGCAAGTGACCTTTAGTTAAATCGTTAATAAATTTAAGGTTGCTAATGACTTATACTTAAAGCTGTTTCAAATGTTAGCCTGATAAATACAGCAATGTGAAAATAAAGATGAATTCTTGGTTCTTCTATATTACCTGAAGAAGTGGCAAGATAGCCTGACATTATCCAGCTGCAGTTCAAAACAGTGATGTGTTTTGAGGGATGATTTCCTTTGAACTCTGCTGCATTCACTTCTGTCAGCTTCAAGTGCTGTAGCAGCACCCAAGCATGCTCAAATCAAAGTTGTATTTCAATTTAAATCAGAGTAAATTTAGTATAACTATCCAGTATAAGTAAATAAACATCCATAATTCTATCACCATTTTTATTTTTGGAGCTTGTAAATAAATCTTGTTTTAGCAAAATTCTCTCCTGAACAGTGTGAGTAGATAATCAGAAGTTTCTTTAAGTGATGATAGATACACAATGCTGTGACATGCTTTGCCCATCTTTTCATAGATGGCATTTTCTCCCACCTTTTTAATTTATTTGCTTGTTCTCTTCTTTCTTTCTTTCTTTCTTTTTTTTTTTTTTTTTTTTTTTTTTTTCCTCCCCTGTATTATACTTTATTTTACAGCGGTACAGAAAAAAAGAAGGAAAAACCTCCTGGACAGAAAGAAAAAAAAGAGGAATCTCATTCTAATGATCAAAGTCCACAAACTCAAGCATCACCTTCTCCCCAGCCGCCCTCACAGACTCTCCAAACACACAGGCAAACTCCAGAAAGCAAGAGTTCTGCTCCAACTAAAAGGTTTTCACAGTACAGAGCTAGAAAATGATTGTAATGACACTGAGTTCATATCTGACAACAAGTCATGTGAAATAGCTCCAATTTCCTGATCAAGTTAATGTTTAATATTTTTTTTGTGAAAGAATATGCATTCAATATACATTGCAACAGAGCAAATCTCTTGAAAAATTTTGAGCAAATTTGAGATTGCAAAATATTTTTGCTCAGTGATTGAAATTCTAACATAGTAAATTTACCTCTAATCATTCATCATCTTAAAGTACATAACAATTATTTTGACTTGATCTTTCTCTACAAACACATTATAGGTTTTGTCTAAATAGTTGAATTGAGTGCATTTTGTGCATAGATATTTACTACTTGCTGTTACATTTCTGAAAGGCTAGTGTTATTGCAATTCTATTTTTTTGGACGTTTTTCTATTCAGAAAAACCACAGTTCAGATTTTTTTCTTTATTTTGATTTTTGTCTTTTATCTCTTTTAATTCCTGCTAGTTTGCAGGAGAATTCACTTTTATTCTGATTCTTTACTCAAGTGAAGTTGCATTTTGACACCCAAATCACAGAACTGCTTGACTTGACTGAAGGTAGGAGTTCTAGATTTGCCTCTGTTCCTCTTTTTGGAGGAACAAAAAATAGAAAATAAAAAATTAATGGACTGGAAATTTAAGGAAGTGAATTTTATGATTTGGTTTTAATTCTGAATTTAAAGACTATTCAGATCACTTACTGTGTTGAGCTTTCGGGTTTTTTTTTCCCTTTTTTGCATTTTTTTTTTTTCTTTTTTTTTTGGTTCATTATCTTATTGTTTTGGAAACTATGACATCTTTTTCTCTTAAGTTTTTTGTTTGGGAGGCAAACCTTTAAATTTATTTCTCTGAAATTTACTGTAGTTCACAAGATTGTTGTCTTGCATTGCTTGAATTCTAATAAATATTTAAATTTCCACTTGACTGATGCATGTCATAACACTGCATAAAGGCTGTCTTCATGTCTTGTACAAACTCTACGTTATCTGAAGCTGAACTTGCAGCCTGTTGTCCTTTTGCCTTGGTATCTCACTGTAAAGGTGTTTGCCTGAAGTCTTGCATACTAATCTTCTGCGATGTGGGGAAAAAAATAAATGCCTCTTGTGGTCTCGTTGTGGTGTAACATGATTTGGTTAACGCGTTTGTCTCAGGACCTTTTCTAGCCTCCTGAGGTGCTGTGAAGGTGAGCTTGCCAGTTCTGAGGCTACAGTTCAGAACTTACGCCTGCAAAAAGCGTTTCTGATGGGATGACATGTAACACTGCTAGCTGAACAGATGCAGACAAAGACAGTTGGATGAGAGTAATATGGCCTATATCACTTTTGAACATATTTTCCCTGATTTGTGTATGAAACGAACTAATGACTGCAAAACTTTTCAGCTTACTATTATTGTAAATTGGCTACAATAAGATTGCTGAAAAAGTACATCAGAATTCAGAGATTTGTCTATAACACTGAGCTAACCCTAGCTTGCCTTCGTGTAAGAAGTTTGCAGACATTTTTCAAAATGATTGAAGCTATTAATGTTGTTTAAAATGGGCTACCTCCAAAGCAATCTTATTCAATCATAGTCTGGCAGAGTTTTTCCTCCATGGATTGTTGGTTTAAATCTGACGAATAGTGTATCAGTCAATAAAAAATCAACTTTTCTGAGTGATTTTTTAAAAATTTATTCCTTAATTCTAATATGTTGAAGCTGCTTTTTCCCCTTTTTTTCTAATTTGTTAGCAAAGTAGTAACGAAGTATAGAGATCTTTTTTGTTCAAGTCTTTATGTAAGAGTGTGTAAAAATGCAAAAGAATGGATAAAACATTTGGCATCTGTCTTGCTCAGTTGTTTTTGTTCATCCAGTTAGAACTTTTTGACTAATCTTTTTTTCCTGTTTCATGCTTCAGCTTGAAGGAAGATCTAGCTCTGCTTTTGTCTACTGCTGCTTGATCTGTCGGTTGCAAACCCATTCCAGTTACTCTTATCGTCATTCTAAAATATATATATTTTTTTCTTCTAGCATAAAGAGGTCGTTGACTGCTGAAAAACCTCACAGTGCTTGGGAGAGCTCAGATGACAGTCGTAACAAGCTACTGAGAGTAGCATCAACATCTAAATTAATATCGAAAGTGGCAAAGAATGCAGACAAGTACGTATAGTTGGTGCATAAAAGTGAGTGAACTTAAAAATCAAAATATTAAGAAATTGCATAATTTAGTGAACTGAAATATATGCAAAAAAAAAAAAAATTTGCACTTTTGTTTTCACTGCAAATAATTACTTGCACAATTTGGAAATGTGACACTCCAGATATCAGTGGAATCTGAAAATAGTTATAAAATGTGAAAGCGTGAAGTGAGTGTAAATATATTTTAATAGCCTGTTTGGATTAGCGGAATTATGTGCTATAAGTTATGATTTATAGCTTAATACTACTGTAGTGAAGTTTCTAACCAGTCATTTTAATGATTAATAATTATTTGAAAATGCCATTATATTTCCTTGCTGTTAATTCACTGGATTTGATGTGTGTGTTTCTAAAGTAGATTGTAGTTACAAAAATAAACATATATGATTTCAGATAGGTCACTGGTTAACAAATTTCTGGATACTGTTTCTAGATAATAGGCAGAGATTTTCTTTTCAGTTTGACTTTTAGTATGCCAGGGTTTATTTTCTGTTACTTCTGTCCTTCAGAGAGTTCTATTTAAACAGTAAAGTGTTGCAGTGTTTTTCTAGGCCTGCTTTACAGCTTTTCTTAATACTTTGTGCATGGCAGCTGACTTTGACACAGCAACTGTGCATGTGCTTGCTTTCCTGCACTGCCCTAAAGAACCCAAGAGTCCCTAGACATCAAAGAAGGCCTGAAGAATTGAATGGTGTTTTCTTATTTCATTAAGGTCTTGACAAGGCATAGAACACCACTTCTCCACCTTCTTAACAAGAAGGGTTAGTTCTGGAGGAACGAGCCTAACAGTGCTCAAAGTGGCTGGTAGGCTGCTTGGTGCTGAGGCCAGGCTGAAGCCTTCCCTGCTTTGCTCTGTACATCAGGCTGCCAGAAAGCAGTGGGATGCCACACTCAGCAAAAACATTTCTGGATATCCAAGATAAACCACTGCACCTATAAATTAAGTTACCTTTTTGTCAGTAGTGAATGGTGACAATGGTATGTCGCTTTTTAGCTGCTATGTTCTCTGACCACATGGTGGAAGCCCTGTCTCCTCTGTCCTTATGTGTGGGTTATGCACTCTAAACCACTGTTCCCCTTGTGCTCTTTTTCAGTATTATTTTTCTCAGTTAGTCTCTCCACAGGGAAGGCACTAGGAAAGAATAGCACTGAGTAGTTACTTACCCGCTTCTGTTAGCACAGACACGAGTTTGTGTTTTGCTCTAACTCTGCATTGCTGACCCCCTTGCTTGACCCACTTTTTTGTCCTCTTTGCCACTTGGGCTTCCAGCTTCATATTTGTATGTTTGGTTTCATTTTTATCTTTTGGAATTGTGCTCACTTTGTTGAAATCATTGTGCTGACTTTTGGGTTGAGCCCTTTGCTGTTTTCTGAGATCCTTCTGAGTTCTAAGCTTGCCCCAAAAGTACTGCCAGCTTATCTACCTTCCTGATCTCATACATCTACTCATTAATCTTCATTCAAATAATCATTAACTGACCCACGGCAGGGCTACCTGAAAACCACTCCTACTACAACAGGCAGAACTCCTCAGGCCTTTCAAAGTAATTTCCATGATGGTGTCCTGAGCTTCCATGAGAGACTTGCAAACACATATTTAATAAGATTGGTGTAAGTGCATACCATCTTCCCTAGGAACAGAAAGAACAAAAACATCATAAATTAATTTGTGGGGCATAGGTATCGGCACATTTACTAAAAGCTTTATGTCTAGCCTGAAGAGCGCTGTGGCTCAGTGAAGTGCTGTGTGAGAGAGATTATGGCTTACATATTTTGCAAGTACTTTTGTTTCCTTTTAGTACTGTTTTTGACTGTCAGAACTTAAATGCCCTGTTTTCTCAGTTGTAGCAGAGTACTTATAGATAATGTTTAGGAATGAACAGCCCTCTTCTTAATCAAATTTATTTCCCGATTTCTATTATCCTAATAAAATATCTTTCCAAAAGTGTTAAGGTTTTCCTTTATTTAATATTGAAAAATATATTTTAATTTTATTTCCTTTCTGCGTATTGATTCAGGAAAGGTCAAAGTGAGTGCCTTGTTTCATTTTCCTGCTTTTTCTCTGGAAGACATTAAATGCCACCCTTCTATCATCTCTACTGTAGAGCAAATCAGATGTCTAAGATAAGAGTGGTTGACGAAAGATTAGGATTAATTACTATCAGAAAAAGTTATTTGTCCACAGCTTGAAGCTCACGTATCTTAAAGCACTGGGCAAAAAATGAAACTTCTAACAGTGTGGATTGTAAACTATTGTCTGATTGAGGAATGGATATTACAATTTTTTGTATTTTGTATTGAGTCTTTTGTTCTTACTTTCAGATTTATAGTAAAAAGAGTATTTGCATTCAAGAGCGCACATTAAAGCTCATTTCTTAGGTCCTGCATGCTTGATTTCTAGTAGAATCAGTTGTATTGTGCAAAGACTGCGTTTAAAGTTCCCAATTATAGAAGTTGACCTAATCAACCTAAAATTGCCAGTCTTGTGCAAGGGAATAGAATTCAGCCCCTACTGTAGGCCTCAGGACAGAAATTTTTTACATGTGCTTTGTGCTGCCAGCCCGGAATATGGACTTTGTTTAGTAAGCTCAATCTTTAAGCCAGTGCTGAACCGTAAATCAGTTTAATGTCACAAGAAGTGACAGCATTCTCACAGCAGCCAATCATTCAATGTTTTTTAGGCAAAACTGTGAATTTGTCTTTAATTTATCTTTTGGTAGCACGGTGAAGGGTGACTGTACCAATAGCCAGAGACGACTTTCCTCATTTCCTCATGCATATGCTTGACCCTTAGTCACTGTTGCAAAAATTCGACCTCTATCCATTGGCTGCCTCTCATACCTTGCTGCTGAATTTCAAATGTATTCAAGGGTGGAATTTTATTTTTTTTTTAATAATGCAATAAGTTCTCCCATCAAGACGTGTCATTCTGACAAGAAGAACTCTGATGCTAGAAATCAGTATTTCTTCCCCCCACCCCCCCCCCAAAAAAAAAAAAACCAAAAAGACAGAAATTTTTGTGAAAGTTCATTCTTGGTTCTGGCAAGGAAAGTTATCCGAACTGCATTCCTTGAGAAGACCTTGTGTGTATCCAGCAGTGCTGTGTGGATCCATTTTAAATGAAACTGTGACTTGCTTACATTTAACCCACGTGTCTAACAGGGTTAATTCCTAGAGAATTTCATGTTGTTCTGTGCAGACAACTTGTTTTGACAGGTGGTAAATTCTTCACATGCAGACCTGAGGGTGTTTGGCAGCTTAAAACATTTTGTTGTTACACATTTGCTCTCTTAAAATGGAATTTTCAGTCCACAAAAATTATAACCTTGCTAATTTATTTTAAACATCATTTTACCTCTTGCTGTCAAAGTAGTTCTTAGAAACCCGTGCCATGCTGTCAAATGCTTTAACTTGAAAATAAAAATATAGAGACCTGAGTGAAAAATGTGTGTAAATGCTTACTACGTTGACCAAAGTTAATTATATAGCATCCTGTGGTACAGTTACATTACACGCAGACTCTGAGAGTCTTTGTATAGTACCAAATGGAATAAAATATAAAAGTAGATTATATGGGTTTCGTGAAGTCCTAACAAAAACTTTGAATTTTTCCCTAGGCACAAAGATGTCATCATCAGCCAAGGTAAATAAAAAAATTTATTTTTAAATAAATATGAAAAAAAATATTTTTAACTGAATAGTATTTCTTGTAAATAAATGCATTAGGAATTGTGGTTTTGAAACAGGGATGCAGAGCTAAAATTGAGTTACTGCTTACTTCAAAGACTGATCTTGCCAACCCTTACTCAAGGCCTCTGTAAAGGTCTTTGAAATTATGGATAATGCCTCATCAAACTGGATCTTTAGATAGGACAGAGAATTTTGGTGGGTGGTGGGAAGATTCATTTTACTTCTCTGGGTTATGCTCTATTTTTCCGTCTATGTATATTTGCAAATGGAGAGAGGTTAAGAAAGCAAAAAAAAAAAAAAAAAAAATTAAGCTTTTAAACTGTGTGCCAGTCTTCATCCAAGCACAGGTGACAGTGAGAATTTAGAAATAGTTTTAAGATATTTTGTTTCTGTCCCATAACCAGCAAAAATGTCAACTCGTGAAAAAAACAGCCAAGGTAAGAATTAAGCTATGCCCGTTGGTCAATTTCTAATTTACCTCTCTTGTGAATCTTTTACTTGGCTTTTCACAAACAAAGAGCATCAATGCATGATCTCTTAAAAACTCTGAGCACCTAAATGAAATAGTTCAACTTTCTTATTTAAATAGATTACAGTATGCATATTAATATATACAAGGTGGATTATTGGAGTAGACTAAAATAAATTACTACATGCGTAATTTTCTTACAGAGGAATGTGTTTAAATAAGGCTCTTCAAGTCTTGCATTGTTGCCTAAGATATCAGATTATTAAGAACTGCCAACTAAAAGATTTGTTTTCTCAGCTTTCTGTCTTGCCAATATTAAAACATACACATGCTGATGAGACAAGAACAGAACCTGAAGGTTCTCATATAGTTTCCTAACATGAGAAATGAGTCTCTCCTAAAGTGTGTGCTGTTATATCGATCAATCTTGCATTCTGTGGCTACCTGCTGCTGCTGGCTTGCTCAGTCAGGAAAAGGAGCCATCCCTCTGATCATGATGGAATGTGACAATAAAAGAAATCCTTTTCTCGTGTCGCCAAACTACTCTGCTTTGATGTCCTGCAAACTGTACTGAAGCATGCAGTTTCAAAACTAAAGCATGTTACCTAAGTGCATGCTGTACACAACATCAATCTATGCACAAAGGTTTTGTTTCATGCTTTTTTTGCTGCTAATTAACAAATCCGTAGTCTCAAAATTGTGTGCTGCAAGCAAAACTACATTATAAACAGTTTGATTACTTTCAATCTCCTTTGAATTTTCTTTCAAACAAAACAGTCAGGATTTTTGGAAGCTAGCATAAATTCTTTTAATGTGCAGAAAATTAACTCGAATCCAGTAACTTTACTTTTTTGCTAATTTACAGAGAAATTACAGATATAAAATATTCTAAATTGATTTATATCAAAAGCATCATTTGAAGACAATAGGAGTAAAAAAGGATGCGTAAGCTGCAGGAATGCTGCTTCATGCCAGGGCTCCTAACACCCACCAGCTGTAGAACCACGTGTAGCAATGGTTACTATAAAAAGAAAACTAATCTGTACTCTCCAGACCAGCTGCAATTTAGCTTTGCAAGAATTAAAAAAAAATAAAAAATAAAAAACCAGTCACACTAAAAATACCTGCTAAAATACACAGCTTTGCAATACCGAGTTGCATACAGCTAAAATACCTTGAATACTAATCCTTTCCTGAAAATATGCATCTACAATTCTACACGTCCTGCCAAAGATGGGCTGTCTCTCAGTTCTCTCATCTTGGTGGCTGTAACGTACATGGCCTTGATGTTTCTCTGCTATTTATTATGTTACTGCAGATGATGTGAACTTTCACTGAATGATGAATGGGTACCTTTCTGTACGTGTCATGCCTTAGTTTGCTCTGAGCCTGGCTGAATGAAAGAGAAATATGATGTGGATTAGTGACCCCATGTAAAGCTGGAAAGGCTCATCACAGAAAACGCATTTACTCATGTTTTTAAAGTGTAAAATAGTGTCAAAACATCACTCTACCTTTAACACTAACAAATTTGCAATTAGAAGGGTTCTACCTACAAAGACTTTTTTTTTTATATATGGACCAATGGATGTATTTTATGTGTATGTGTATTTTATATCAGCTTTCTGTGCGTGCCTGTGTTGGGTTATGTGTTAGACTTTGTTTTGGGTTTACTATCACAGAAGTAACCACTTGTAAGCTATGGTAGTTGCAGAGGGATTTCACCCCCCACCCCTTCCCAGTATCAGCTTAGAAATGCTCAGCTAATGCTCAGCCAGTTCTCTGCAGTGCAACAATATGTTTGGGGCAGGTGACTTTAAACCAGTTCTCTGCAAGATAGTTGCTATTTAATATCCAATTAACAATGGACATCTTGACCCAAGTGTCAGAACGTTCAGCGTTCAGTGGTTAATGTGATTTCAGAAGGCAGATCCTTGCAACTGGACAGATTTGGCTTGAGCAGGATAGGATGGAGGGTAGCTGCAGCTGCTGCTTTTCTGCAAGACCTCTCTGTTTTGCAAACCAAAGAGGAGACAAGAAGCTCAGACAATCTTTTGTGGCTTGTCATCTTTTACCTCTAAAAACAAGTATGTAGTGTGCTGTTAATTAGGTTCCTGCAGCTTGCCTGAGCTGCTCCTTTTGCTGGGCTGCATGTGCCTCACTGTGTACTCCCAGCACACACCTCCTACGCTAATGATTGCATTTCTTAACTTCGGTGTGCAGGGGCTGTAGGATGCTGCTGGTGTGCAAACCATCCGGCTTCAAAACAGATCTACAAAGAAGTCCTTTTTCTGCCTTTATGCACTTGGAAACAGTAACATAGCAAATTATTGTAGCAGAAGATAATTGCAGGCAGTAATGGGATGGAAGATGACTGTCCTGCATAGCTGTGACCATTTGTGGAATCAGTTTTATTGATTCAGATTATTTAAGAAGATACTTTGAAATTTGTCACTGTATTAGAATGCCACAAAATGTAGAGAAATGTGGTTTTGCATACTTAGTTCTTGGAATCTTATTTATCTAGCAGCAGTATTATCTGTCTTGTGACCACCTGTGTATGTTCATTGTGATTTCTGTTAAAGTATTATCTGTGAAAATGAAAGGTTTGAGGAATACCTGAGAATTAATCTTAGATGAGTTTCAGTAGATGAAAGGCATTAGCTTTATCTGATTTGGCACGGAGCCCCCAGAGAGCACGCGGTGGGTGCTGCATGTGAGCATCCCCAAGACCTGGGCACCCCTCTCCTACCAGCAGCCACAGCCTGTATCTGCCTCCTGGGCAATCTCTTGAATTTCCTCACATAGCACTGAGGCCATGCATGTGAGCAGTGTTGGTCATACCTTCTCTTGCAGCACCTGATACTGCTCCCTCGGTGCCTCTCTCTCACATGGATTGAGCTGCACCTGCTGCACATTAAGGTTAGTCCTGAGCTCTGTGCATCTGGGCATATGCTGAAGCAGATGCAATGCAGGAATGCTTTTGTAATGCCAATCCAATGAGGGAAGTATTAGACACGCTTCCATATGTATGCTGGAGAGGTTTTGGGGTTAGGTTCTTTGTTTCTCCTTGCAAACCAGGACAATTTTTTTTTCCAATAAAGTCAAATACTAAGAAGTATTAAAATTCTCTGAAAATCCAATAAAGTTATGGATGGAACAAGCAGATGCTTGCTACAATCTTAAAAGGACACTGAACTTTTTCTAAATTCTTTACCAGCAGATGCTGATAATTGCCTATAAAGGCTATCTTGATTTTTACTTCAGGAGATATTTTTTTAAAGTATTAATCATAAAGAATTAATATTTTATTTGCAAGAGCTAAAGAACCTGTTGGTTTGGGGGTTTTGGTTTGTTTGTATTGTTGGTGGGTTTTTTTTCAGATAAAAGGTAATTTTTTCACTGAGATTCTAAACTTGAGTTTGAATTTCAGTGATAGCAGCTCTGTACACGAATCCCTTGTTCATTTCTTATAATGTACTAAGAGACATTTAGACATTTTTGGATGGCAATAAAAACCATATGTGAAAGAATTAATGAAAAACATTCACTGCATTCCTAAGTTTGTTTCTTTTTAGATTGTGCTATATTAGTTTCCAGTACTTTTTCTTCTGTTAGTTTTAACTGCGCTGTAGTTCTAGCTTCACAGAAAAGGGCAATGAAACTCACAGTGGAAATATTTACCCTGCTGACAGTGTGTCCTGTCCACCGAGAGCACAAAATCCAGTAACTATTTCAGAATGGTTTTGTTATCAGACAGAGAGAGGCTTATTGAAGGTGTTCACGTATCTGAGGGCAAATAGTGACCTGGTCCCTCATATTTCTTTGGGCTTCTGGCCCTTGTATGGGCACAGTGCATGTTATTAAAAACATCAGTACTGTCAGAAAAATAAATTTGCTCTGATGTATTTGTGAGTTTTATCACTGATTTCTGAAGAAGTCAGGACTTAATTCTTTAAGCAGGAAGGTTTTAGGTACTGAGTTTAGTCCTACTGAGTTACTTGTGTGCAGTATTGTTTTTTGCAAGTCTATTTTTTTTACAGGAAAAAGCTAGTTACTATTACACCTGAATTACTTCAATGTGAATGATAACTTATTACTATCTAGATAGCTGGAGTTTCCACATACGATTTTCATATCACATTATGTAAAATTATTAACCAAAGATCTGTTAAGAAATTGCAAGACAAAACCATTAAATGATTCTAAACCCAGTCAGATCTTTGTTCTAGCTGCTTTTTCAGACTGTTTGCCTTGCAGCAGCACTTAGCAGTGTCAGTGCCTGCCTGCTTCTCTGGTTCTGCCTCTGATACTTGGGTTGGGATGGAGCAGGCAGACCAGCCACCTTGTTTGGGACCCCTGTAACACAAAATGCAGTGATCTGGGCATGCTGACTGAATGCAGTTTTATTTTTTCTCTGTGCAGTTAGCACTGGTTTAAATTAGAAACAGGATTGTTAAGCCTTTGTCCCTCAGGTTAGTGGTCCTATGGAGTTCTTGGACACAGGCCTGAAGGCAGAAAGCCTGTGGGAAAGAAGCTATTTGTAGTATTAAAAAGCATAACTTCACTGGTCAAGCAGCTAGAATGTGAAGACAGATTAATAAATGTACTCTGGATGTGGTAGTTTATTGTATGTTATTAGAGAGTTCTGCTTGGCCAAGCTAGCTGGAGACACATGGGGTTTTTGGTTGCTGGTTATTTGCTCCAAGGATGAGATTAAAATGATAAATGCAAATAGAACTGAGATGCAGTTTTTGAGTTACATATTTTGATGTGCCAGTCCCAGACCTCTCCCTTGCTCTCCCAGACCTCAAATAGTCATTAATAGTTTCCAAGGTCCAATTGTGCTAATGGTTTCTTAAGAATTACTTAGATGAACAATTGTTATTTATCCACTATTTATTTCTATGCACACACATACATATATAAATAAACATCAACTGTGTATGCATGTTAGACTTCCAATTATGCATACATTTTCTAGCTGAAAAGCACTTAATTACAGTTCAGACTTAGGGAGCTTCCCCAGAGTCTGCCTAAGGTGTGATGAATAGTGATACAAAATGCATTTTAACATTTCCTCTGGTCTTGTAGAAATCAGTAAGAGACAATTAGGTCTTCTCACGTGCTTCTAGGAAACCACTGTGTGCTCCTGGACAATTTCATATGGAGGCTTGTTTTTTTGGAAGTCAGGATCTTGGTTTAGCTACATCACTGTCTTTAAATTTCAGAAGGATATAAGCAGTAGCTTTCATGTCTCCCGAACCTCTCTTCTCTATAAATATTTCTTTGATCTTTTTTTTTCTGCTGTTTTCAGTTCCTACTTGTTTTCCTCATTTTTGCCTGGAAACCATCCGTATTCCCCTGAGAATATGATTCACAAAGTAATGAATTGCTTAAGTGTGACCGCATGAGGCTTCCTGTGCTAGTTTCATGTAAGCACTGATTTCAGCCCTTCAGAGGGTTGTATTGCCATATATTTCTGATGTGTTTTCACCTGCAATATTTTTCACTTGTTACCTTCCAGCTTTTTCCATGAATTCCTGGGTTTTAAACTGTCGGTTCCAAGAGTGAATTAATCAGCTTTGTATGAAGTGGAATTTTACTGTTTCCTTTGTGCAGCGTTCTCATTTTCCACAAGACCTGATTAAAAGTTTGTCTGTATTAATGGGAATCTTGTTTTGATATAAGGAGATTTTGCAGAATTTCCTTGGTCCTTGCATTCTGTTTGTCCACAGTTCTCTAGTTAAGTTTCGTCCTAGATTCTTGGAGCAGCATGAACCAGTAGTTCCTTGGCAGTCAGCAAGATGCATTTGTTTGCTTGCAGATCAGGCAGGCTTCCTGGGTCCCTCTCTATAGCAGCACCTTGTTTCACCAACAGACTTATTCTTCTCTTTTTAGCAGGCCGTAAACTTTCAGAGAACCCTCAGGAGAGCAGATACTCTGCTTGCTAGTGTCTGCTTTCAGTCTGCTGGGACCTATTTGGCTTAGTGTTTACACTAATGAACTTAGCACAGGAAATTTCGCTGATGACGTGAAGCTGAGTGACAAAACCGATAGAGTGGAAGCTGGAGATTTAATACAGGAAGACCTAGATGTTCCTGAAGTCTGGAGCAGGAGGAGATAAAATTAAATTATTCAAAGTGCAAGATCATATGTGCAGGAGTTGTTAGTGATGTTTTAGCTATAAAAGCCTGTAAGGTTGTTTGCCAAAATGAGATGGTAAGTAAAAGGACTCTAACATGCTACTTCATCACACAAAGGTTGAACCTCTTATTATGAAAACATAAATGCAATCCCATTGTGTGTTGGAAGTAATTCTAGCAGACATACACAACCTTAGGGAGGGGGGAAAAAATAATGCCTCAAAACTCTGGTAGGCTCTCCTCTGTAGTATGTCAGGCAGTTATAGACACCAGTGTTCATAAAAGGCAAATTTTATGGCTGTGTGGAGCCAGACTGAAATTTTATCATGCAAGAGGACAGTCAAATAGCAGGATGTGTGTTGGATCATGTATTTTTGCATCTCTGGGGAAATTATTAACTCAGCCAGAGACCTCTGGGGATCCTGCAGAGCTCTGCATGGAGATTGCATGGTTCAGCACAGCTGGAGGGGCTCCCATGTGAGGTTCATAAGCCTGAGCTGATCCTGCGCACAAAACTGGGAGTATTGGTCCGATGTCCCCTGGCACTTGTGCAAAGACATAGCTGAGGCTCTAGAGGTGAATTATTGCACAGCCAAGCAAGTCTGGCAAGGGCTGTGGATTGAAGCTCAAAGCCGCACAAAAGCAGCTCCAGCTGTTCCCAGACAAGAGCCGGTCTTCAGAGCCTCAGCAATACGGCTGCATGACGCTGCCTTCTGCAGCAGCTCTGAGCTTGAGCTCTTCAGTTACACAGCACCTGGGTGTGCTGACTGCAGGTCTGGAGCTGTGCTCTTAGGTGGATGTGACCCATATTTGGAAGCACTGGTAGGACAGCAGAACCTGGAGAATCATTTTTTGAGTGCAGAGGATTTTAGAAGTTTCCCCTCCTGCTCCCCTCGCCCTCAAAATGCTTCTGTGCAGTGGATGTTGGAGTCTGAACATCTCTTCATGAGGAGCAGAGATTTTTTTCTTTTATACCTGCTGTTTGCATACTACTAGACACAGAATTGACAAGGATTTCTGTTTGTTTTTTTTTTTGCCTCCAAGTTCTTTAAAACTTCTTTCTTTCCTCCTAATACCCACTTACCATATTTCTGTTATGAGATAGATAGGAAAGAATCTTTAGTTCCAAAAAGTGAAGGAAAAAAAAAAAGTTACATACTGCTTTGTAACTGGAAACTGAGAAAGCAGAAAATAAGCAGATTGTCTGGCGCTCTTGAATATGCACTTGAGCCAGTGTGATAAGAAAGAGTTAAATTCCTGGTTTTCTTAACTTGCATTTACAAAAATTTGGCCTTAGGCAATTAGTTTCTCTGAAGAATGGTTTTGTTGATATGCTGCCATTCCTCTCTAGTATTTCAAAAGATTTTTACATTAATATTATATCTGCCCCACAGGTTATTCTGAGGAAAGGAAATTTACAGCTTTGGACAAAAACCTTTCAATGGGTTTTGTCTGCCTGCTTTTCTTATGCCCCCCCCCCCCCCTCCTTCTGTGGAGAGAGGCTTAATCAAGTCATACCCACTTTGTGTCTCTCTGACAAGTGTGTTAAATGTGTATGTTCAAAGATGATCTTGAATACACACAGCTAGCTAATAAGAGCCAAAAATATTCTTTCTTTTATAGGGCAGTTCAGAGAGCTAACTTGTATCTGACAGCCCTGCAGACAGGCTTTTCTCCAGACTTCAGAGGCCAAAGACTTGACTAAATTCCACTTGAAGTTCCTTGTCTGTAGGGTCCAACAGGTGCAGCTACCTCCATCCATATGCATCTCTGTTGCAGCTTGTCTCTGCCGTTCTAAGCAGCAATGGGAAATTGAAAGCTGAATTTGTGGAATGATTTTGCACTGACTATATGGAACCAGGAGTGCCAAGCCTGGCATTAAATTAATGATTTGACGTGTGAAATGAACGATCTTTCTTAAAACACAGTGCTGCCATTTAAGAGCACAAGCACCAGACTTCAATAGGTAGACCGTTATTGATAACTTATTCTCTGTGTTGATCAGTACTGCTTTTTTTACAAAGCATATACTGTAAAAATACTTTGGTGGAAAAATGAGGCATACTTAGAATAATTATCTAAACATTTGTGTCAAACCAGTGATAACACAGATCTTTTGCTTTTCTCAGCAACGTACTTGAGCAGTGTACATTCAAAATAACTATTGTTTTTAGTTTAGCTACTGGGAAGTGATTTCCTTTGTTCTTTGATATTTAATCTGAGGCAATTTTTCTCCTGTTGTCAATGGACAGACTCACAGATGTCTTGTTCAAAGAATTTGTATTTGTTCTTGGAAAGAAGTGGGACAACTGTTTTTCATCTTCTTTGTATTGATTCCTTTGATACTTAAATGGCTCTACTTTCATTGTATTAATATCCAAAGTAAGGAAAAACCTTTACGCATATGCTAATTTTACACTACTTCGTTATTAGCAGTTTTTGTGCAGGAAGAATTTTCTCAGCTCGTGTGCTGGCTTTCAGTCGTATTTGGACTATAACAGGAAAATTCTCATCTCTTGCCTCCAGGGCAGAGCAAGCATACATACTAACAGGATTAAGAGAGACTCAAGACTCAAGTAAAATCAGTTATGGTCTCAAAAGGTTGTTTTCAGCACACTAGAAGTAGAAAATGAGTCACATTAATCGTATCTTGTAAGGCTGAGAACTTAGTATATTTGATAAATTGGGATCTGCTTCCTCAGACAGTTGACTTAGAAAAATAAGAAAAAAAACCTTTTTTAAAACTGTAAAAACATCAGGAAATCAAACTGCTGTTTGATCAATCAACTGCCAAGAGCAAAAAAAAAAAAAAAAAAAAAAAAACAACAAAACATCTTTCTGACAAATTAAGCCTTCAGTGTTATGAAATCTTCAGAGTGAATATTGAATGTGAGAGAAAGTGTTGAGATGCATAGATTCATTGACCTAGTTAAGAGTTTTCAGTTAGAATGAAAGAAATACTTGGAGTGTATTTTTCTGTCCAAGACTGCTTTGCGTACTTAGTGGATTAAAATAGTAGCAAATTTTTTCCTGTCATTTTATTCTGGCTGTAAGATAGAAGTGAGTTGTTTCTTATCAGATAGATCATGTCTCTGTAATCTAAATGGTGTAGATAATTCAAATTCAGAGAGGACGAGGACACTGGCTTTGAGGTTGGTGAATATGTTTCTGATGTGGCTCACAACTGTTTGTCAGTCTTTGCATCTGCTTTCTCTTGCTTTTATACATCTCCAAGTTTGGAGTGAGCTATTAAAATATAATTCAGTGGGAATAAAGCTCAGTTTCTCATAAAATTGATTTGTAGATATGTTTAGATATAGATTTGTTTTAGGTGCAAAACACAGATTTCACATTCATGCAATCTGGATAATAATCTTGCAATTTAATTCAGGAAATACTGGTAAGCATTACCAGGGCATTTATAGAAAGTTTGTCTCATCTTTATTTTTTGAAAGTAATATAAAAGCAATTGTCCCGAGATTTTTACTTTTATAGCTTGATATTAGTCACATCAAATGTGATTGGAGGATTCTTCAGATTATATTACAAATCCATAGCTATTCTACTTCAGTCTTAATCAGCCATCTACACTTGGGGAACTCTTGAGTTCTCTCTGCTATGGTTTTCAAATTTTACTTAAAAAAAAAAAAAAAAAAAAAAAAAAAGCTTCTTAACAAAGTATTATATTACTTTAGGTTTGTGAAATTAACATTAACAGTGGATACTTATCACCAAAGCAGCGATCGAAGGAAGTGTGATTTTTAAAAAGCATTTAATTGATGCAAAAGTTGTGAAATACTTGAGTCCCCCTTACTCAGTATATTTTGAAATGCAATTCCTGTGTCAGTGGAGTTGAAGGTATTGGCAGTTATTCTTGTGAATTTGAGGCCTGATTTAATTGTTACACTGCTGTTTTTGCTGCACATGTAGAGTGTAAAGACCATAATAAGTCTTTGAAAGTTTTATTTGTAGGAATTTTAATTTTTTTTTTTAAAGTTAGAAAATTGCTATTTTATTAATAGTAGAAGGAAAACCCTCGTAGGATCTAATCTCATTTACTACTAGGTAGTCTGGAGAAGTGGTAGGCCTGCAAGCAGCTCATGGAACTGCAAAAACAAATGCCAAGTCCTGCTCATGTAAAGGAATAGCTACAGCAGGGATGCAGGCTGGGGTTGAAGAGGCTGAAAGAGCAGCTCTGCAGAAAAGGCCCTGGGAGTGTGAGAAGGCAGCCAGGTGCCCAGCAGAGCTGTGCCTTCTCTGCTCTGGGAGATCCAGCTTTGAGCCAGAAGACAGACTTAAAGACCTTGTGAGGTCTACTTCAGCCTGAAGGATCATATCCTTCAGTGTTTCCATGATTATTTATTTATTAAATTTTGCATTTTGATTTAGATTTAAAATTTATCTTAGCTCTTTAATTTGCATGTCTAAAATGTTACATGCTGTCTGTTGAGAAAGTTATTAAATTCAACTAGCACTTACTGTGCCTGTGTTGTGTGTGTGTGTTGTTCCAAGCTTTTACCAAGCTCACTTCTCAAAAATAGTTGTATCAGAATCGTTTTTGCATCCCTCCGTTTAGTACTACTTTCATGTGCTCCTTTCATGTGTAAACTTGCCATGTGATTAATATGATTTTGTTTGTTTGTTTCAACAGAGGGAGAATATATCAAGATGTTCATGCGGGGTCGACCAATCACAATGTTCATTCCTTCTGATGTAGAAAACTATGATGATATTAGGACTGAGCTGCCTCCTGAAAAGTTAAAACTGGAGTGGGTGTATCCTTGATATCAGTAGCTATTTCTTGGTGGCTTGTTTGATTTTCTTGTCTTGCCTTGTCTTTCTTCTTCATTATGTAGCCTTGTCTTCAAGGGAGGAAGATATTTAAAAACAAACAAACAAAAAAGCAATAGCAAAACAGTTAAAGCAGTTTGTCAGTACTTTATAATACATTTTTAAGTTGCAGAAACAGAAAACCTTTACTTTTTTTTACTGTTGAAACCAAGTGCAGTTTATTTTTAGGAAGAATATTGCCTTTGGAGAGCTACTGAGTTTCAAAGTTCCTCCCCTATATTCTCTATAAGATAGACTGTAATCAGGAACACAGTTATTTTTTATTTTGTGTATGTAACTGGAGATTTTAGATCAACAGAAGCTCTTGAATAAGATCCAAGATTTCTCATAGCTTCTATCTATGGGAAACGATTGCAGTAACCATCTGCCCAAAGTTTTTTGCACTAATTTTGTTTCAACTCTGAATTGAAGGGATTCATTTATTGGGGAGAGCGGTGTACTTTATGTAAATAATTTTTTCTGAGGAGATGAGTAGCTATGTGGCTGTCAACAATTCTTCAGGCTTAGTAAATCTGGAGCTCATAACAAATGCTTCTGCACACATTTGGGCCTTCTTTCATGTCTTCCCATCTCTACAGAATCTTCTAACAAGTTTTGATTGTATAATTAAGCTTTTTAGACCTTCTGTAAAAGAACATGTCTAGACAGCACTTGAGTTGATGTAATAATCTGAAGCTTGATCCTTCTGATCTTGCTGAAAGCAATAAGATTTTTAGAAATATTGATGACGCACTGTCATATGTCAGGAGATGTGTACAGAAAGAAGCTCTCTCAGCATATCCCATAGCAACTAAGACATGCATCTTTTTTAACTATCCTTTCTTAGTCATTTTAGGAAAGATGATTTCCCTATTGTTTTCCTGCTTTTATTGGGGGAAGCTAATGATATTGGATACTCAGTTATGAAAAGAAATTGTGGAGCTAGAGTCCATTCAACTTTGCAGAAAGATTGTAAAAGCTTAGAACATAAAGGAGGAATTTGGGTTTACTAGTCTGATCAGAAAGAGAACTGAGCTCTTACTCAGTCTTTACGAAGCTGTGGTGCCCTGCCTTTCCTAGTGTCACCGCTCCTCAGTGCTGATGCTGGCACTAATATGACCATGGAATGAATTGAGTCAGTTGCTGATCTGGCTGAAATGTAATCTTTTTTGTGGAGTTAACTTTCAGCTGGATCAATTCATTAATTTGATTTGTTCCACAAACGCACAAGGAGCACAACCAGCACACTGGAGGAAGGTCCGACGTACTTTTTCAGCAGCAGCAAGAAGTTTGGACTGATGAAAGCTGATCATGAAATCATACCATCAGCTAAGTATGTGCAAATCCCAGTGTGGAAATGCTTATTCAGTGTCCAAGGACCTCAATTTCAGGTTAAACCAGTTCTGTGCTGAGGGCTAATTAAAGTGAAATATATCTTGTGTAAACAAAATGCCCACATGTTTTTACAGTCTGTTTAAGAAAATATAGTCCTAAATGAGACTGGTATGTTTCTGTTTGTAGAATATCTTTTAGATATGATGCTGAAGAAAACAGTGAGGAGAAAGCTGGGAAGTTTTTGAAGCAATAATATTGATTTGTATGACGTTGAACAAAATTGGCATTTGGTTCTTGAGACACAAAGTTATAGCTGCAAATCTTGTAGTCATGCAAAGGCTGATAAGTCTGCAAGCCAGCCATAAAATCCAAATATAATTGCAGACTGAAGCCTGTGAACTTTATGAACAATACATGGGACAGTGATTCACAGGGTATTTTAGTGATGCCAGTTTTTTGCAACTGAAACATTTGATTTGCAATCAAGTGTTTGGTAGTTCAATCTGTATGCTTTGTTTTGAACACCTTTTATTTCTCTGGCAGTTACCTTCTGGATGGTTGTTTACAATCAGGCTTGCCTTTGATGTTACCTTTCTGTAGCATGCCATTTACAGGCTAAATGATGAACTGTGAGAATAAACATCTTCCAGGCAAGAAGAGAGGGAAAAAGTTTTGAGGTAGGGTAGGGCTTTTGGTGTTTGCTTGTTTTTGTGTTGGGGAGTAGGAATATTTTCAACAAATGATTGCCAGAACTATAGGTTCAGTAGAAAACACCCTGCTGTTCTTTGCCCTGCCCTGTCACTTGGAAAAGAACTAAGTGACTTGGCAGGATAAAGTAGTTCATGGGGAAATCTGAGCTCTTGAGTGTGTCTGCTTCTTGAGTGATTTCATTTTAATTTAGTTTGGACATCCCTGCTTTATGATACAGTCTTGCTTCAATTCAGAATTGTTTAAGGAATCTCTGGAATTCCTAATAATAGGAGAATGGGCTGCTATAGTAGCTGCTGAGATCACCATTAGTGTTACTAATGAGTGACAGTGACTTTTCAACTTCCTTCTCCCAGTGTAAAGTTACTCAGTTACTGGAGGGAATTTCTGACTCCTTTTTGTAAGCTTATTTTTAGCACTGGTGCTTTTCTTTGTAAGAGTAATTCAAGTCAGCAGTAACAATGCTATTAAATTCTATTGTTCAATGAGATCACTTCATGGGGCCATGACTATTCTTATCCACTTCAAAACAAACAAACAAAAAAACAATAAAATCTGTGTAGTACGTCATTTTTTTATGGCAAAACAGTTCTTGTGATTCGTGAGAAGCCTTCACAATATTAAGACGGTTACCTCTGAATTTCCCTGGTTGGAACATCAGCCTCACTGAAAGATAAAC
This sequence comes from Lagopus leucura, assembly GCF_019238085.1. Lineage (NCBI taxonomy): Eukaryota > Metazoa > Chordata > Aves > Galliformes > Phasianidae > Lagopus > Lagopus leucura. Next base: position 79,907,375 of record NW_024962252.1, on the reverse strand, counting down.
ATTGAAATTTAGTATAAGTTAAGCATAAAATTTGTGGCTTTTTTTGTTGTTTTTGTTTGTTTGTTTGTTTGTTTTTCTGTAGGGAAAGGGCAATTATTATATTAATGCATCTCTGCTACTTTGTTCTGGGAGTTTGGTGACGGGAAGACGTTCTGTGGAGCAGCAACACTTCTTGTTTTGAGGAAAGTAAAAATTTCTCTCGCAAAACAGGTTATGGCTTTGCATGCCCTTAAAAATGCTGCCACTGTTTGGTACTGTAATTTGTACAGGGATTGAAGGAAAGGAATGGGCTGAGAAAACAATTTTTTTATTTTTGCAGCCTTGGTGAATACTGAAGCTCAGTAGTGGATGCCAAAATATTTAGCCATAGCTTTGCATGTTAAACTGCTACAAAAGGATGAATGTTCAAAGATGTCAGTCTCAATAAATCCTTGCCATTGCAGTCCTTGCTAATTTCAGGAGATGAACACAATCTGCCTTTCTTCTTTGAGATGGCATTTAGACTAGTGTTCTCTGTGTTTCTGTGTAGAAATAATATTTTCATTGGCTTATAGCCCATCATTTCTGAAAGTTCACTTTGTTTTGTTTTGGTTTTGTAAAGGGCCATTCTAGAGTTTCTTTTTGTTCCACTGATGTTTAAAGGTGAAAAATTGGTGAGAAGTTAAATGGTGATAAAGAAGAAGCAGAAGCATCCTTTCTTCTCATCTCACCATTCTGTTACATCAGTATTTCTCCTGATATCATTTGTTAAAGAAAACAGTGAATAATTTCATCTTCAGAGTCACTGTATTATTCTACAATATGGGAATCTGTTTCCGTTTCCTTGATCTTAAGGCACTTAATTGAAGACTGAATGCATTATCCCTCTTCAAACCATGGTTTAGTTACAGTATTTAATGATTTTGTTTAATTTTGCAAGTGTTCTAGTGGCATAGTATTACTGTAGTTTAATGAGACTACATAAGAGGAAATAACTTTATTTGCTGGTAGCATGCAGGGGATTTTTTGGGAGTGGAGGGTGACATCAAGAGGGGTGTGGTGGTATTTTTGGTAGAAAGGTAGCCCTTGTCCAAGAATAACAGAGGCCAGGCTGTCAAGTGGGGAGATATTAGTTTAGATGCTCCAAAATTTGGCCTACTATGCCTGCTTTTAATAAGAGACGGCTGGCTTGAGCCATTCAAATTTCTCCATGTTGGTCTTTGACTTTGTCCTTTCTTTCTGATTATCCAAGAGCTTGGAATCCTTCAGCTAAAGTTGCATGTTTTTTCTTTCTTGTTGCAGATGTAGTTGGTGCTGAATTGGGAACCTCTGTCTTGTGTGTTGTGCAGGACATAACAGGAAAGTTTGATGGTTTTTTGTTTGTTTGTTTTTTACAATTAAGATCTCAGAGCTACTACTGCAGTCTGAGTGATGATTTTAATAGTACTTAATGACTGTGGGACTTGAAAAACAGGTAGACCACCACGTTAATAGTCTAAATGGAGAAAGTTGCACCAGTTTCAAAGTAATAAGTTATAGTAAAATTTGATTGTGGCTAACCAAGTCTGGAATGTAGAGCTTAAAAACTCTGAATGCTGTAGGGGCAGGGAAGTAATGCAGGCTTTTTAGAAAAATCATCCGTTTTATGTATATTGGGTTGTTTAGGGTAGACTATTTTTTACTATCAGTTCCTTTTAAGATTTATTTGCTTTAAAAATACTCTAAAGCATTCTAAAACACTATTTCCTGAACTTGGCAGCTGCTGTGCCAAAGTTTGCATTTTTCTGAAGGAATTTTCACATGCTTGTTTTGAAAAGCCAAACAGAGCCAACATACTGGTCCCCAGCATGGAGGTGCCCAACTCTACTGCTGTTAAAGGTGTTAAGCCTGGATAGTGACATCCTGCTGCTACCTCATGAAAATTCACATTGAGAATTTCTGTAAGGTGACACAGTTACATTTGTTTTACCCCAGGGACTTACATTTTCACATCAATGATTATCACATTTTAACAGTGATCGCTTTTCTGAAGTCTTGATTCTTTTTAATATATTTTTAAACTGTTACTAAAATTGTGCTGTAGTTTCAGAGGAAAACAAAAATGGCACTTTGTGACATGAGAGATCCCCAGGAAACATCCTTTCAACGGTTGTTGTTTCTTATTTTTATGTGATATACAATGATTATAAAACCTTGACTTAAAAAATATGCATATAGATATGGGTATCGTGGAAGAGATTGTAGAGCCAATGTTTACCTCCTTCCTACCGGAGAAATTGTATATTTCATAGCATCAGTTGTGGTACTATTTAATTATGAAGAGAGAACTCAACGACACTACCTGGGTCATACAGACTGCGTTAAATGGTTAGTATAAAAAATTTGTGTGTATGTGTGTCATAATTCATTAAGGCGTTATTTTAATTCTTTTACTGTATCTGTGATCTCATTAATATCATCATAATTGTAGTTACTCTTTTATTTCATTTGTCTCAGTAGATTTCACTGTAGTGAACACCATACAAATGAACAGAGCTAGAGTACTCCACACTAGCTTAGTGTTTCTGGCTTAAATTTAAAACCAGATATGTAGACACTCTAGAAGTGCCAGATTAGAGATGGAGTATCTGAATAAATTGTTCTAAATACATACTCCAAGAATTAAAAACTGACGTCAACCAAATTTTTAGATCAAGCAGCTAAAGGCAATATGGCAATTTGTAGACTTAAGGAGAATTAGAAGATCAAATGGAAGACAGATGATAATTTTCTCATTTTTGAATAGTGCCCCATCCAAGTATTTAGACCATCTGAGGTAAGAGAAAGACACTTGCAAACAAAACATAAAAGCAGGAAAATTGAAGCCAATGTCATTGTTGATGCAAATGTAGTTCGTTGGTCACTTCACAACATTAGTCTGAAAAGTAGTAGAGAGCTTTGATTTGAATGGTATATCCTTACTATACCTGAGTGGAAGAAAGGAGTTGCTGTCTAAACCTCTTTTCTTCTAGCCTGTTTTCATAACTGTAATTGCTTCCTGTGGGAAGAATGCCACCAGACTTGTGTTATTTACATTCTTTCAGAAACTTAGACTGAATTTTAAACATTTTGGTGTCTACCATCCTGACTTATTAATTCCCCCACCTACTGTTCCGTCTTGCCTGTTGTCTTAGTTTCCTCACCTTCGTAACTTCACAGAGGAAGCAAATGACAAGGCTAGTAAAAAAATAAGCAGGAGTAAGAGGATGTGGACTTGGAAATTATTGTATCTGTTTGTTTTTGTTTTGTTTTGTTTTTACATTACCTTCAAAGCAAAAGCAGATTTTGACTTACACTGAGAGTGTACCACATTGGAGATTTTCATTAGAGACAGTAGTCCTTAACTCCTGGGTCCGTGTACCCTTGACCATCCTCCTAGCTGTTTTTTGGATAGCACAAACCTGTGCTATCCAAAGCTTTGGGCATATGAAGTATGCTGTAGTGCTTATAAAAATGGCAGGTAACTATATCTAGGAAGTTCAACATGAGACAATGTGTATTTTGTTACAGTAGACTCCCAGTATAGTGCAAACCTGAGATTTATTTCTCTGAGCACATGTGGAGGTGGCTCTTGTGGCACTTCTGGTTGTATGCCAGCAGCCATTACAAAAGCCTGATTAACACAGGATTTTGCAGTATTATATGTGACAAAATAGTCTGACAAAGAAAATTTTCAAGCTGTCTCATTGAAAGTGGGATCTAGGATCACAAATGACTTCATGGGCTTCTGTTGAAAAATAAAAATTAAAAAAAAAAAAGAGAGAAAAAAAGAAAAAACCTCTCAGTTCTGAAGGCTGATGACAGCAAAAGCAAGTCATATTTCTGTCTGTCTTAGTCTTGCAGTTCATCCAGACAAAATTAGAATTGCAACAGGACAGTTAGCTGGAGTGGATAAAGATGGAAGGGTAAGTAATAGAGCTGTTGAGCAGTAGTGTCTTGTTTTGAAAATCAGGGAAAATTGTTTTGTTTTTCTTTTTAATTTCATTATCACCTTCTGTTTGCAGTTTTTCTTATGCACTGCATTTAGTGAGATATTTTGCTATTTCCAAGCTTAACAGTATATATTTCTAGTGATAGGTATTACCATATAGACACTCAGCCATACATCAAAAAGAGTAGAGGCTCATAGTCTTCAATCTGTGACATGGAAAATTCATATTTAATCCTGCAAGCAACTGTGAGCCTTGTAATTGATTTGTAAGGCTACATCACTTGTTACATCTCTTTCAATGACTGTTCTCCCAGAGGAAAATAAACCCCGGTTCGGTGGGTCCATGTGCTCATAAGGCTTCATGGGAAGGGAAACCAACTTTGGGAATCTGTTGAAAGTGTGTCAAGCTTTGCTAGAAAGCTTGCTCAGTTAAGGACAAGCATAGTTAAAAGTTCTTGTCCGTGGTGAGCTAAGTTGAATAATGAGATTATCTTCAGAAAGGTTAAAAGAAAATAACACAGATGCCTTGAAACATAGAAACACATTAAGTACATCCCTTACTCAAATGTTCAACATCTTTTTTTTTTTTTTTTTTTTTTTTTTTGAGAAATCTCTGTGGGCATTGTATAGATATTGTTGTAATTTCCACTGAACTTTTGCTTAACTATGTGGTTTTTCCTGTTTTGGTTTGTTTTTTTTTTTATGGTGAATGTTGTCCCTAAGCCAATTCCTACTTAATTTGTAATTGTTTTGCATTTATGAAGCTAACCTGTTTTGGGGTAGTAGTTAGATGAAATATACCTTTGGAGGTTTTCCTTGAGTGATTGGTTATAATTAGGTGACTCAGTACAACTAGGGTTGTGTTTTTTAATATTATTTTCTGCGTACTTTTATGTTTTAAAAAATATGTTTTCAGTTGTGCAAGGTGTTTAAGTCTGGGGTTTGAAATTCAAGATGGCTCTTCCATTATTTGTTCAATGGTTTAAACTGCAGATTTATGTTCACAAGTACCAAATGCCCACATGATATCTGTAGCTCCCACGCAGTGGGCAGAAGCTGTCTCAATTCTTGCCTCTTGAGGTTCAAGACACAGTCCAACAGCAGCAATGACTCATCTGCATTTCACCCGAATTTGCTGCTTGGATAGCATGTCATAACCTGATGGCTTCATTGGATGCTTTTGCTGTCGATGACACTGTTTGTCCCATTGCTTTTGCACAGCCCTTGCAGCCCCATGTTAGAGTGTGGGACTCAGTGAGCCTGGTGACACTGCAGGTTATCGGCCTGGGGACTTTCGAGCGTGGAGTTGGGTGCTTGGATTTTTCGAAAGCGGTAAGACAAATGCTGCTATTGGGGTATATAACAGATTTGTCTGACCCTTCTGAATGTGATTGCCTTGCTGACCTGCTTTGGTATTAAAGGCATGTTAGTAAAGTCTCAGTGTACTCTATAAAAACAGCTGACGAGCGAGGTGAAAAACAGAAATTGCAGTTGTAGAGTTGTGGCAACAAACAAGCTCTGTGAATAAATAGGAGGCACAGAAATACCTTGGCTGGAAATTGAAACCTGCACTGGGCTTGGTGGTTGGGGTGGGACAAGACAGAGCTTTTATTTGTTTGGATGTTAAAAACAAGCATGTTACTGAGCTTCATGGACATGTTTTAGTGGGCTCTGATGGAAAGGGTAGCTTGGCTGCTTGCACTGCTGTAATAGGATTTTATCCATGAACAGGAAATTTAAAAAAAAAAAATCAATTTGTGCTTCGTAATTTTACATAGAATAGTACAAATCTTATAAGTGTTGTCACTGTGCCCACAGAATTTATCAGAATAGTAAGAAATGAAAATGTGTTGTGTTGTTTGTCACTGATAAAATTCTCATTTCCAATTTGCTGCTGAGGTTTTTTTTTTTGTGTACAATACATGTATTTTAATCTTTAAGCTGCCTTTGCGTTTTTACCAAATCACTAGGAGGTATCAACCTCCTGAAAATCCACGCTGCTCTTCTTGCAGCAGCAGAGAATTGTTGTTTAAAAACAAAACAAACACACACACACACACACACACAAAAAAAAAAAAAAAAAAAAAAAAAAAAAAAAAAAAAAACACGGAAAAACCCAAACCCAGCGGTATTTTGCTTACACAGAATTACAGAACAGATTAGGTGGTAAGAGACCTCTCGTGATTGCCTCATCCAGGGCAGGCTGTGTAGGACTGTGGAGGACCGGTTGAATTTTGAGCATCTTCAGACACCTGTTGAAAAATAAATGCTTATGCTCTCTTGCTGCTATTTCACCAAACATCAAAACATTGCTCAGTTAGTTATGTCTTTGTCTGTTATGAAATATAAAAAAAAAAACAGCCTATTTTATGAGTAAAGTATAGCATAAAATTATGTAAGAAGAAAACTGTAATTTCTAATTCCTATCACTGTAACAAACCAGGAACCTTTTAACTTTAAGGCAAATAAATGCATGTGCCACCATTCAATTAAAAGAAGAAGAAAAATAAAAATAAAAACCCAACAATCTAAGGAATTGGGAATGTTAACTTTTATTAAACTGAAAAAGTGAATGTGAAGTACCTAGAGCTCCGCTTTTATCACATAATCCCCCTAACCCACACAAAAGCAGTCTGTGTTGCCAGTGCTCTCTCAAGGGTTTTTTTCCACTTAATTGGAATGTGTTTGTGTAGTACTGCTCATGATAGCATTAGTATTGGGGAATAAAAATTTTAGCCACCTCTGTTTTATAATTTGTTAGAGAATGTGGTCTGAACTGCACTAATCAACTTTAAAATAAACAAGGCATCCTCCAAATCTTTCTACACATGTGCTTGAAGCAGCTGGCTTGTGCAAGTATGAGCCGCTTCAGTTATTTAACACTGTAAATGTGACATTTTTCTGCTTCTGTAATCACCATTTTGTTTTGAAAGTGTTATCTTGCTTCATTCAGTTTTACCAACTACATAATGAAGCTGGTCAGTAATTAATGTCTCTGAGGAAAAAGATGAGGTGCTTTCTGAATGTTAATACTGCAAAGTTGTGTGTGTGATGGTCACCGTTAAGAAAGAAAACCACATTGGAACTGTGTGTTCTGAGACTTGAGGAAAAACAATGTGTTTGTAGAATAGAAAAAGGGAGAAACATTTATGCTACTAGAATGATGATTATATATATTTATTTAGAAAATTTAATAAAAGAAGAACGGGGAGGGAAAGATTTGGCAAGATACTCTAAAGCTTTCCTAGAATATATTTTGAAACATGATGATTTGTTGTGAGATTATGGAAAAATATTTCTTACCTGTAAGCAAAAAGGAAATACCAGATATACTATCATATAATTCCTTACAAAGGGCTTGCTTGATTTATATTTCTACTCCTGTGGTTTTTAAATGTTACTGCTATGCCTCGTTTCTGAACACAGTTTGATAATTCTTTGCCTTTTTCTTTTAGGATTCTGGTACTCATTTGTGTGTAATTGATGACTCTAATGAGCATATGCTCACTGTATGGGATTGGCAGAAAAAATCAAAAGTAGCAGAAATAAAGGTAAATATAACACAGATGCCTATTCTAAAGTACAAATGCTTTTATTCTCAAAAATACAATAATTTTGTGAGACACAGATTTGATCTTAATTAGAATACTGCTGGGTTTTATAAGGGCACAAAAGAAATGTGTTCTTAACTTGTACATTGGAAGAGTTTTGAATATTGGAACACATAATTAAATTTTACTCTTATCCAAGGGCTAATCTAAATAAAGCACTCCTCTAGTCTTTTCTTAATTAAAAAGTAATAATAGTTCCTGGGAACTTTGAAGGACCTGAAGTGATGATTCAGTGTACAATTCTTTATATTAAAATATATGTATGTTTTATTTTCATTTTTCTCTGAATTAGGTTGCAGACATAGATTTGTTGGGTAGATACACTTCTGTAGATTGCAATTTGTTCTGCTTTCCTGATTCCCTTGTGAGCTGCTGAATTTCTGGTTGATGAGAAGTTTTGGTGTGAAGCTGATTCCACTGGCAACACCCAATCCAATAACAACTTGCTGCTGAACTCCCTGTTTTAAGACATCTTGCTTGCAACAAGCAAACAGATAAATATAGATGTGGAACTGAGTTTTGGTTTGTTTTTTTTAAATTTATTTTAGTCATGAATCAGTGTGTGAAATACTCTATAAGCAAACATTTCTATGTGATTACAAACCTGCAAATTCAAAAATCAGGTCTTGGGGGCCCATTTTCCCTAAATCATGTGTACCAATAGTAACTATGCACTGTTCTATAAGAGTTAATGTAATTAAACGTCAGCTTTTGTTTTTATTTTAATTCCTTGCAGATATTTAATATCAAGCTATTCGGCACATTCTGTAGATTTCCTTTCCCTTTTTATTGATATTGTGTTCTGACTACTTTTACCTTTACCCTTCAGTCCTTAGTGCTTCAGAACTGGCTAGCAAACAAATCAGCCGTGACAGCTTCAGTTATTCATGTTTAGGACTTTATCTTAGAATATCTTGAGCACCTCACCAACAGCTGGGTTCAGTGTGAGCAGAGAGTTTCCTCCCTTGAGCTAAATGCATTCATAAACAACAAATTAAATTTAAGAAGATTGTTCTCCTCAAGTGAGCCAAAAATATTGGAGTGGGATGAGGCCAAGCTACAATTCTTGCCTGGGTGCTGATTCAGCAACTCTTAAGTATACTCTTTTAAGGCATGTGCTTAAATACCATAGAAGTAAAAGGGCATAAATGAATTTATGTGTTATGCAGAATAATTGCCTCCAGAAAATTACCTCAAATTAAGGTTTGTAGAGTTTACTTTATAAGTCAGAAAAATGATCAGTCAGTTTGTTTGTAAAATTCATTGGTAGGGATATAATATTCGCTGAGGTGTTAATTATTCAGTAGAAGTATATGCAACCAGTAAAACTACAAAGGATGTACAGTATGTTTCAGAGCTTTGAATTGAGCAGGCTTCTTTTTGACTCTCTTTTATGGAGAGAGAAAGAATGCAAAGGAATTTTTATAGAATTTCAGAAAGAGAATAATGTATATAATCCTGGTATGCTACGGTTGCCTGAGTTATTTCTATCACAGTTTTGTTACTCAGAAAAGTCTGTGCAGAAACTAAACAGTGTTCAATACAAAAACGTGTTTTTGTATTTCACTCAGTTCCCATGGCAAAATTCTTAGCTATGCTAAAAAGCAAAGTTCTTGTGATTTGGAAAGTGAATATAAAGCACAGACTTTTTTACTGAGATTTGATTTTAAAAAAACAACAAGCTAAAAAACAAGTATGAATAGATGATACGAAAAGGATTTGTGCAGTCATTCAGCCAACCAGTTTAGGAGGGAATTTACAGATTCTTTCATATATAGAACAACCTGTGTAGCTCCTCCTATCTTTGTTCTGAAACCTGGGATTTTACATGAGTTTCTAGTAAAAGTAGAATAGAACATCTGAATAAATATTATTTGGTTTATTTCAGACTACAAATGAAGTTGTGCTCGCTGTAGAATTCCATCCAACTGATGCAAATACCATAATAACGTGTGGCAAATCTCATATATTTTTTTGGACTTGGAGTGGCAATTCGTTATCAAGGAAGCAAGGGATATTTGGGGTAAGAATGTCTTGATATCAGGTCAGTTTAAAATCAATAGAATCGTCTGCTCATGCTTTCTTCAAATTTGTTTTGTTGTCACCTCATATAGATTGAGCAGAGTGGTAAACAAACAACAAAAAGGTTAAATTCTATTTATGTATATTCAGGATTGTATGGGTGTGAATACATTATTCTAAGTATGTAGAGTACAAGCAATTATCCCTTTCTCTTGCTTATTTTTTTCAGAAATATGAAAAGCCCAAATTTGTTCAGTGTTTGGCTTTTTTGGGAAATGGTGATGTGCTCACTGGAGACTCAGGTGGGATAATACTTATATGGGGCAAAACTACTGTAGAATCTACTCCAGGAAAAGGACCTAAAGGTAGGATACGTTCACAGTTAATCACAGATTAGACAGTCTGTAGAAGACAAATATAAAGAATTGCATTAGAAACAAAATAGGAAGAAAAACCTGGCTATTAGTAACAAGTGATGCTGAACTCCACGTCTCATGAATTTGATGACTTAATAACAATCTGGAGTTTCTCTTTGCCCAAAGTGAAAGAAAACTAAACTTTATCTAAATGTTTTCCATTTTACAACTGTGTAGTTAATCATATTTCCTTTCATCCTGTGGTCTGAATGAGGCCATGGATTCGGTTTGAGGATTCTGCAGGCTGCATTTGTTTCTTAAGACTTATGTTATATCATCATTAGTCCAGGGGATACTGTTAACAGGACTTGTGTCCAGGGAAAATGTAATCCAGCAGTTATGCAAATAGGAGTGTCTGATTAAGACAGCACTCAAGTCTTGGATGTAAAGGATAGTTTTTAACCCATCTTATTTGAAACATGGGTTAAAGTTACTCTTTAAGACAAAAGTTTTGTAGAAAGGAAAGAAAAAGTATTTGTTATCCAACATATGCAGACCTGGAACAGTTGAGCCCTAAGGTAACTTATAAATTCAAAAATAATTCATTTTACTTGGCAGCTATTTCAAACACTCTGATTTAAATTGGTATGCCAGGAAAACATTCATGTAAAAAGCAAATATTTAAAGGTAAGTCTGCTTCTGTAGGTAGACCTTTTCTTGTCTTTCAAGCAAACGGCAATGAAAAAGTAATTTAACAAGTTATCTGATGTTTAATTTTGTGGTTCATTTTGTGCAAAATAACATTTTCCATATATAATCCGAAAAGTTATCAAATACAACATTTATTTACATCAGTTTAATCGAGTATGAGATATTTTAGTTATTTCATCACATTAAATTGGTAACCAGACTTGATCTCAAATGCTTTTTCACGGCATAAGAGCATGCTGACTTGAACAGACTTCAGCTGTAGCCAGAGTCAGATGAATTATGTTGGCATTTATGTGGGTGATGTTTCAGGGTTTCTGTGTTTACTACTTGCATATGTGCAAACCTTCAAAGCCCCAAAATCTTCCCTTGTTAAGATATACTTTCCTACAGCAGTTCTTTTCAAATAAACACCCAATTAGAATGCAAGAGATTTCCTTTAATGCTGTTTTTCATTTAATTTTTCCATTCCTCTTGTTCTTCCTAGTGTTTCACTCTGAGTAGACTACTATATTGATAGTTGCCAAATGCTAGTTTACTATTTTTAAGTAAGGCGACATCAAGCATCAGATATTAGGATCACACATCCTGGAAACTTTGCTATAAATAATTTGCTTTTTTTCCTCATTTTCATTCCCACAAAACTGTAGACAAGTCTTTGAGTTTCTTTTAATAAAATAATTCTTTGCTAATAATTGCACTGCAAATATTTTTCAATACTTTGGGAGTTTTTTTTGCATCAGGAAAAACTGCGTTCCCTAGGATAGCAGGAAATTTAGAGTATTTAGCAAATAATTATGCTTGTCTTCACAAGTTTTAGAGCAATTAAAAAACATTTCTATTCAGGAAGACACGCCTTTTATTTCATCTTCTTATCCTGTAAGAAAACACTACCACCTTGTGTTTGCAGTACGATGCAGTGCTAATAGCCTGACAATCCAAATGCAATTATTGATTGTGCACTGTTGCTTTACTTTTAAGCCAAAATGCAGTTTCTTGTAATCCTCAGTTGACAAAACGAGTGGTGTTTTGTATTATTTTCTTTTTGTGCATGTAGGAGTATATCAGATAAGCAGACAAATCAAAGCTCACGATGGCAGTGTATTTACCCTCTGTCAAATGAGGAATGGGATGCTGCTAACAGGAGGTGGGAAAGACCGAAAGATCATTCTGTGGGATCATGACTTGAATCCCGAAAGGGAAATTGAGGTAAGAAGGCAGGAGTGACAAGGAAGTTGTATTAACATGGTATGATCAGCAATCCTGAGCATTCCCCTATTCCTTAGAGTATCCGCGGTTAGGATGACAGCATACCTTCTGGTTGCTATCTTTTTAAGTGGAAGATTATGTTTTGTAATAAAAAGCATATCAATTTTCAGCCTAGAAATTAGCCCACGGGAGCTATATCTTCAGCTCTTCCATTGTTTCTTTTGTTCATCCTACTTTTGAGTATTTGCTTTAGTAAAGTTTGCCTGTCTGGATAAAGGCAGTGTTATCAGGATTTGAGTTCTTTGTTGAGCTTTTTACATTAGAAGAATAATGAGTAGGATAAGTATGGATACTCTGCAGAAATTAGTTGTGTTGAGGAACTTCTCTTGACTTCATCTAAAAAGCAGATATTTATTGAAAATGTCTGCCTGTGATTTGTCTGTATGGCAGTGATAAGGATAAACTGGAAAAAAATGTACATCACGGATTCAAAAATAGTGTTTTTTTTTTCCTTACAATAGATGACCTCTTGAAGTAGTTTATTCTCAGTTTTTCTAGCAGTGATTTACTCAACATAACTAGTGTCTATTTATAGCAAGATTCTGATGGAACTACACATGAATGTTAAGGAAAAGAGTTTGTTACTGTCCCAAGTCCACTATTGACCGTTAGAAAACATGTCTGAGTGTAATTATTGAGTTATCCTAACCCTTAGACTTAAACAAAGCACTATTCATATCAATCTTTGTTTTCTTTTTGTTAATATATTAAGTTAAAGCTTTTTATTTTTTTTTTTTATTATTATTTTTTTGGACAAATATAACCAGAACCCTATCACACAGCTTTCTGAACAATTGTAATTATTTTCTATCCTATGAGGCTAATATTAAAGTAAGCATGTTTTCTAAAGCAAACCCATTTAGGAAGAAAAAAACGCACAAAAAACAACCCACAAATGCCCACTGTAAAATAAAGCACTGAGAGTTCAAGGTTGCAATAAACAAGCTCAGTAAAACATGGAGTCATTGCTGACGTATGGCATATGAATGTTTACATAAGGTTAATCAGGAAGCGTTAAGAATCAGGAAACATTTACTGTGGGCTACAAGATTCTTCTTAATTTTCAAAATGTGTTTTTGAAAAGAAGACAGTGACTATAAATATTGTTCCCATCCTTATGAGTTGTAAGAATGTAGAGTGCATTTATTTGGTGTATCTGATGCTTAAAAATCAGTGCAACTTCAGGTTTTTTTTTTTTTTTTCTACTGAGACCTATTAAATTGGAATAATTCCAGTTGTTTTGGAGTGAGGTCCTGTTGTATCTAATGAACAAATAAATGAGGTAAGTTTGAGGTCAAGTCCTTGCCTAGTGCATATGTGATTAGATTTTTCCTTCTTACTAGGAGAATTGCTGTTCCAGTACCATTGTGCATTATTTATGGCCTTCAGAAGTAAGTGCGCATTAAGATATGTGATGTGGCTTTACAAATGTTTCTCTTCCTAGGTTCCTGATCAGTATGGAACAATAAGAGCAGTAGCAGAAGGAAAAGCAGATCAATTTTTAGTGGGTACTTCACGAAACTTTGTTTTACGTGGAACATTTAATGATGGTTTCCTAGTAGAAGTACAGGTGAGCAAAATGATTTCTTGAATTATTACCCTAAAATTGTAAAAGTTTCCCTGATTGTACGTTGATCTGAGACTTTTTATTTTATACTTTATCAAATCAAATGTGTTCTTTCTAGGGACATACAGATGAACTCTGGGGACTGGCATCACATCCTTTCAAAGACTTATTTTTAACTTGTGCTCAAGATAGGCAAGTTTGTATGTGGAACTCTGTGGACCACACACTGGAATGGACCAGGCTGCTAGATGTATGTCTACCCTTCAACATTAAATATAAAGCTGGAAAAAAACCAAAAGGCATTCATTTTCTGAAACATCTTGTCCCATGTGATTGAAAGAAGCAAAAATCTTGTAACTGAGGCACTGAAGAGCCATTCAGAAGCTTTTGATAAGCTTGACAAGGTTCTTCAGATGTTGTATATGCTGTAATCTGGTTAGTGTTGTCCAAAGCCATTCTAGTGATTTCATTCCAGATCAGAATGAAACTCCAAGTGCTTTCTGCTTGTTGCAGTTCAATTGGGAAGTTTTCTTCCCAATTATTCAAACCATCTACAAAGACTACAGTGCAGATGTAAAAGGTTTGGCTTTAGAAGTTCATCCTTACAGTCATTGTTCAGATCATATTTTGATTAATTCTGTCCTACTATCTAGGTGAAAGCATCTTTTTATGAAGAAGTTTAGCTTTTTACTTGTGAGAAGGTCACGTAGTATATCAAGGATCCATTAAAAGAAAGTCTGTCTGTCAAGTAGTTTTTCACTCTGTCAGTTCATCTTTGATTTTTAAGGCTTTTTTGGAGTGCAGAGCAGGTGGGCAAATGACATGTCTGTGCCTCCCTACTTAGGAACCGGGCCACTGTGCCGACTTCCATCCCAGCGGAGCGGTGGTTGCAATAGGAACGCATTCAGGACGGTAAGCAGGCATTGGCTGAGTTGTGATGATCAGAAGTTTAAAGGAGATTTACGAGAGTTGTAGTATCAAACCATCAGAATATATGTATTTTTTTATTTTTATTCTTCTGCATGGATTTAACTACTCTAAAAAGATGGGAGATGAGGCAGATCTTTTGTACAGGATGCAGGTGAGAAAGAAGGATTATTTGACTGTTAGGCAGTTGTTTCTTTTCTATTTTTTTGAACTACTTTTCCATGAAAGACCCAGCTCTTGTTTGGTTTTATTGTTTTGGTTGGGGTTTTTTGTGGGCTTTTTTTTTGGTGCTGGGAGGTTTCATGAGCTTTCTGACTTCATGAAACACCATATATATTTTAATTGTATATGTAACATTAGTTGGTAAGTACAGACCGTTTCTCCTTTCCAAATCAAACACACTTGCAACCTCTTAGATTGACCTGGAGTGTCAAATGATCAGGCTTGTATTCTGATTTTTTTTGTGTGTGTAAGGCAAATGTTAGCATTGCACATTTCTGCAGTGAAGTGCTGTTGAGCTGTTCGTATTCATCCCAAAACCGTTGCTTATTTCAAAACTGTCAAAACACAAGCCAGGACCTTTAACTCAGGCATCTTTTTGTGGTGGAAAAAAATTGTCTCAATTCATATCCAAATTCTCTTTGGCTCAGTATCATCTCCCTTGAAAGGAGTCCAATGTGGTGGAGTTCTAGCAAGTATCAACCAAGAGAAAAAAACAGGATATTCATAGCATTAGAAAGGTTAGAGGAGCAGCTAGGAAATCTACTGACATTTTTGTTCTATTTCTTACTCATATGTTAGTAAAGCAGCACGTAAGAAAATTACTTTTTGTTTAATCTGCCTCCTGTAATTTTTTTTTTATACCTAACAACATGCCTAAAAGCCATTCAAAATTGGGTTTGAAAAACTGCTAAGCATATGCAACAACCTTTAACTTTCCTAGGAAAATCTACATGTTAAATATTTTTCAAGGTGGTCCTTATCCAAGTTGATGATACAATCTGCAGTAAATGCATTAGGTACAAAATCAGACTAGGAAATCTAGTGTACCTTCCTAAGAAAAATCTTATTTAGTTCCTGTACGTTTGATTTCCATGTTGTGCCTTTCAATATTTTCATCTCTTTCTAATTATAGCATTAAACTGATTAAGTGTTTCAACTTTCATTAAACAGAGCAGTAGGTATTGGAATAATAAAACTTAAGATAGGGAAAAAGAAAAAGAAAATCAAGCCGCATTGCTTGGTAGCTACCAGGCATTTTAGAAATTACATCAAAGCCCAGTCAAGGCAGATTGAGCAGTCAGAGCATTCAGTCTGGTGTTTTTGCTCTTGGCTGCTTTTGTTGTGTTTTTTTTTTTTTTTTTTTTTTCCCCTGCAGCATTTAACATCACCTTTTCAATTCAGCGCTTTTCAGTTTAAATTCATGTTATTTAAATTACTGGAGACAACCCACTTATACTGTATTGGTTAAGTTTATGTAGATGGCTTTGGTTTTTTGGGGGGAGTTTTTTGATTGGTTGGTTGTTAGTGTTTTCATTTTTGTTTTTTTACTAAGTTCCATCAACTAAGTAAACAACTTTGTTTACTAAGTTCTTACAATTAAGCAGTTACATTTTTGCTTTTCTATTTCTTTTGTTCTGAAATTACATGATTAGGGATAGGTTAGAAACACAAATTAAACTGAAATGAAGTGGGGGCCTGGTAAGTGTACAAGTGGATGAGAAATAGAGGGAGTTGTGAATCAAGATAAACAAAACAGCTTAAGATTTACAGACTAACCGTGGCATCACACGGTGCTTTCTGTGCCAGATAATGCAGTCTAGGGGAGTCATTTCCCAGAGGAATGGGGTTGCATGATAAATTTTGATTTGTAAAAGAGGAGAGTCAGGCCTATAACTAGTCATTTAATAACTTACTCAGTTTGCAACCCAAAAGGCATAAAGCAAATGTTAAATGAGTCTAATTTGTTTACGATTCAATAAACCCAAACTTTGGTGTATTATTGCAGCTCTAGTTCTGCTTTGTTTCTAGTACAGAGGTCAGTGAGGCAAGGATTAGGAATGGAGCACTGACAAGGTTGAGTTTTATGGCTGAACTTGTGATATCTGAAGAAAACTGAATTTTCTGTCTCTTCCCATTCTTGTCTGTAGTTTCACGACATTGTTATCAGATGAACACATCATGTTTCTGGAGTAGCTTTCACATACCACTTCTCATGATGAGTATTTCAGTATCATTTTCCCTGTTGGGACTATCTGCAAATGATCTGCTGCAGGTTTTGTTCCCTTCTTTAAATACCTGCTGAATGTTTGGTCTTCAGTTGTCAGTGACTAAGCCTGGTTTGGAGAGAACTAATATCATTTTGTTGATGCCACTGTTTGCTGGAAGTGCAGAGCTGAAGAAGCCAAAAGGTCTGGCAATGGAAAATCTTTCCAGAAAAGTGAGTTTTTTCCAAAGCACCATACAGATAATTTTGCCATGCTGTCAGTGGTACCATTTTCAGGAAAGCAGACCTTCCTGTGACTAATAATGTAGAATATTTTGAGGGCTATTGATACAACTACTCAAAAGCACTACAGAAGAAATAGACTAGCAAGATTAATGTAAAAATTACTAACATTATTAAGAAAACTGAAGGCTGGAGGTCAAGGCCGGAAGAAGCCAGAGCTCCAAAGAGGTAGGTCAGTCCAACACAGACCAGTTCAGCATTTGTTGTGGAATGAAGCCTAGATGTCCCTATGAACATAGTCATGAGATTGGTTTGTTGATTTTTACGGTCAACACGCTGAACACTTTTCAGGTTTAACATTCATTTTTATTTTTGTGGCAATTTCAAGCACTAGTGCAAAAATATAACTTTGGAATACTGTTTCCCTGGTGATTTTATCAGAAAAATTGTGTGTTCACAGATGAAAATTGCCACTGGTAAATGTTAGTGAGTCATTAAAAGTCACTTCCCAAAAGAGTTGTCTATAGGGATTTTGTTTCTAAATAAATAATCTATTTTTCAGATAGGTTATCTATTAAAATAAGAAGGCAAGCAAAGGAATAGGGTGACAAGAAACAGATGAAAATAATGATAACTCAGTCTTGTTTACGTTAATTCGCAAGTCAAGCATGTTGCTTGCAATAACAATGGAACAAAAATGGATACAAATCAGAAGGAGAACTACTATCTTGCAGCATTATTTCATCTGATCTGTGTATCTACAGTCAGGAGAGTTCACTTGGCAGCTGGATGCAGCATTTCCAGGGTCTGCTACCATTTGCATGTTGTATACCTCTGTGTTGGGAGGAAGATCTTCTCTCAAAATGCAGTGTGAAGGTGGACCGAGCTGTGGATGATACGTGGCATGTATGAGGCATGCCAATAAAATATTGTGGCTGCTAAACTACTTTTCATGGAAATATGTTTTCTTGCTGGCTTATTACTAGGCTTGCCACGGCTTTGGGAGAGCTTAGGTGATTAAAGGGAACACGTTTGATTCAGATTGCAGAGGCAGAAAGAAACAGCTGAATTAGATGTGACCAGCACTTACTTTCCTACATTAACATCAGAATGTCATGGTGCTGTTTCCATGGCTGACTGTTTCCATGGTCAGCTATTAACATCTTTTGTTCAGGAAAAACTTTAGAGAAAGATTAGTGTCTCAAAATGCTATATTTTAATGTCCAGTGAAACTCAGTGTGCACTCTTAAGACCTGCAGATGTTTTGTCTTGTGTTTCATACTACCCAATACAACTTCTGTGCTTTCTGTACGTTGCATGTTTTTCCAACCTTTGAAAATATTTCATGTTCCAGAAGAAACATTGACAGGAAGGTTACCAACTTCAAGTAAGAACCTCAGAGGAGCTCCCTAAAGAGCCAGCCTCAGTGTCAGAATGAGAGCCATGTCCCTAATGCAGGAGCACTACTGTCTTCATTGGATATTTTGGGATGCAGCTGGCCAGCAGAAGCACTGCACAGCATGGCATGGGAAGGGGCACCCAGCTGTTGTATGAAAGAAGGAAGCTTTTGCTTATTGTTGGGTTCGTAATTAGGTTTTAATACCAGACACCATGACTGCTGCTTGGAAGAAATAAATAGGCATCATTTTCTGGCATCTTGCCAGATAGACAGATTTTACCATATAGCACCAAAGTTTTCTGGTAGAGGAAGAGGTCTTCCTGCCTCCTGTTTTCCTGCCCATATACAAAAGATGTAGAGCAGTAAGGAGCCTGGACACTGTGCTGAGTGCAGGGAAAAAAAAGCCAGAGTGGGGCAGTGGTGCAGTGGCTTCAGACCAGCTTCTGGTGTTGCTTGAAAAACAGATGCTGGCAAGTCAGTAGTGTTGCCATGTGTGTTTTTCTCTGTTCTGTGATCCTGTGTAATTGTAAAGTAGTTTTGCTATCGCAGCAAAATTTTTGTTATAATTTTTTAATCAAAGTAATTTATATGGTATAAGCACACTCTCTTGTTCTCTTTTTCCCCATACCAAATTTGTTTATTTGTTTTTACTGTTTATTAAATTTGTTTTTCATTATCTGTACCCTATCTCAGTTATCACTCAGGTATAAAAAAAATAACATTTTACTGAAATATTTGACAGGGACAAAGGGGCAGTGTTTGAACTGAATAGCAACTTGATACTTCTGTTGCATTTAGATAACTTGGAAAGCTTCAGTATGTAGATTGGAAGAAATCAAGAGACTGCATTTTGGCTTACAGTACTGAGAAGCATTGAGTGTGGTTTCTGCTGCTGTCCATTGAGAACATATGAGCTGTTTTCTACTGGTTCCATCTGCCTTGCACACACACTGCTCAGCAGTCTGTGCCATGTGGGGCTTTTTTTCATGTACATGTTGTTCAATTTCTTTCTGTCACGTGGCTCTCTAACCACAGGCTGTTTTTAAACCATCAGAACCAGGCAGCTTTCCAGATGCCAAGCAGCTGGACTCTGGATCAGCATGAGCTGGAACCTCAGCTCCATCCATAGAAAGCAGCCATGTGTGCATCTGTTAGTCAGGGCTTATTTTAGGCTGTATATGTTGGCTTTCAAGTAGACAGTCCTAGTTTTTGCAGTATGCTTGTTCCCTTGAGTTTGCTGTCATACCCACACTCTGAGCTTGCTGTTTGATGCTGGTTACATAAACTTAGCCATTGTGTGAACAGTGCTGAGATTTTCTAAACACAGAAATTATATTGTGTTAACATCTTTTATCTATTTAACGATGTTGTCATCTTCTGTTTTCATGACATGCATGTGTGCATGTGTATATAAGTATATTTAACTTTTGTTGTCTTTGTCTAGCAAATATGTGCTGCTGTTATTAGGAGCTAGATAATGTCGTGAAAGGCTCTGGTTCTGCTGATCTTATTCATTTTGCTGTCAGTGGTTTTTGGGCATCTATGAACTTTTTCGATGTTCCGTACAACTAATACTGCAGTATAGAAGTTACTGTTAAATAACAAACAATACCAATAAGAATAGGTGTCATGTACGGGATGAAAGTGGAAGTGTTTTCCAGTCTCTCCTCATTCTACTATGTTTGTTGTTGTTTTTCACCTTTGCTTCGTACAAATTGAAGGGTCAGATTTTATATCCAAGCCATTCTTCAAAATGGAGTATTAGTGGTAGATTCAAAATTCAGCTGTAGCTTCAAGGTGTTAAGGTGCCAACACATTTTCTATACGGTGGCATGTTTATTGGCCAGGAGACATTTTGGTGATTACTGCAATGTTTAAGGGAGCGAAAAAGAAATTCAGCTGCATTTAAAATGTTATATATTTTTCAGTGAAAATTGTTCTGTGAACCAGAAAAGCATTCTATTAAAAACAGATGTTTGCTGTGCTGCCCTTGAGGGCTAGCATGACAAGACGAAGCAAGGCAATGTTATTGTTCTTTTGCTTGCTGCTTTTTTTGTTGCTGTTCTTTTTTTTTTTAGTGGACATGATACTTACTGGATTCCTTCTCTCTCTAGGTGGTTTGTTCTGGATGCAGAAACAAGGGATCTGGTCTCAATACACACTGATGGCAATGAGCAGCTCTCAGTGATGCGCTATTCAGTAGGTAGGGAGACTTGTGCATTCAGAATAATTGTGTGATTAGTTTCTGATAAATGGGATGTTTGTTCCCTTAAGCTGTGTTCAACTACTCTCCAGTCACTGAAAAAGACAGAGCTTTGAAAAAAACCCCTGCATTAGGATGCTTAATACCTGAATAATTATCACAATAATACATGACTAATAATATCTGTATATTTGATTTTGTATTTGTTTTTTGTATACTAAATCTCAGAGCTTTGCACCTGCAGACATTGCAGTCTCCTTTCCCAGCCTTTCTTTCACGTTCATCTGTTCTGTCAGCTTTGTTCCCAGAGAAATTAAGAATTTTCATTTAAAATTGTTGGCATGTTAACAGAAGAGAAAAAGCTACATATCAGCATTCTACTATTCTACAGTCTACTCAGGCTGTAAATAGCTTGGAATTTAAATAATATTTAAATATTATTAATATTTAAAATAACCTTCTTAGTTAATTTTTCAAGTTTAGTAATACAAAGCCATAAAACTACGTTTAGGTCTGTCTGAAACTCAGAGCTGTTTGTTAAATATGTACTACGTGATTACACGTACTCCAAAACAGTACTCTTCCCTTGGAGGTGGCATGACAGATCAGCAGAGGAATTCTCTGTTAAAACTGAGTAGAAGAAGAATCTCATAAATCTGCTTCTTTTTTGCTTTTGGATAATATGCAGTGTCAGTGAGTAAAATGCTCCTTTGCTGCTGCCACTTCTGCCAAGCACAGTAATTTATTTCAAATCACTGTTGTTCATCGACACTACAGAGGTATTTAATTGTGACTCAAAGCAATCTTGACCACATTAACCATTTTTTTTTTTCAAATGGAGATAACACTGGTTAAAAAACTACTTACACTGACTGAATGATCCGCTTGCTATTTAGATCTTATTTAGTGCTGATTTATGTGCAATCTGCTCCCCCCTCCCACAGGAAAAAAAAAAAAAAAAAAATCCTATAAATTTGGAATAAATACTGTTCTGCATTTTTAGTAATACAGAAAACTGACCTGCTGTCAACAATTTCCATAAATGTAGTGCAGTCTGAGGATTTGTACTTATTTGTACTTTATCCATTGGACTTTAATTTAAAAGAGCAGAGGTGAAAGACTTTGCCCAAAAAACATACTCTCAAAATAAAAGCATACTGATTGAAAACCAATATAAAGAAAACAGTTATGTAACCTTAAATATCAGGGAATAGCTTAATTGAGACAATTGTCTTAGTGATAAATTTGAAATCATTAAGATTTGAAACACAAAAGTTCTGTTAGTTTCTATTAAATATTTTAATTTTCTGTTGTAGATGGCACCTTACTTGCAGTTGGGTCCCATGACAACTTTATTTACCTCTACATAGTAACAGAAAATGGAAGAAAGTATAGCAGACATGGAAAATGCACTGTAAGTTTTGGGGCAAATATAATCAGTTCTTTTTGTATTTTGATGTGATAGTAGTTGTTAAGCAGTGGAACAGAAAGAAAATCTCTAGATTGATGTTTTTCTACTTTTAATTTTGATTATCATTTTTATGTCTTTTTTAGCACTTAGTTAATTTTAAACTTCATTTAATATGTACTGCAACTTAGTTTTCAGGTGAACACCTTTGCATCAAATGTGAACAGTTTTTCAGCTATTAACTGTTCTTTGAAATAGGAAAATAACAGTAAGAGGCAGAAATGTCTTTTATTTAGATGCTGAAAGTCTTTCTGGGAAAACATTGCACTTTGGAGTTATTTTTTCAAAGAATCATGGAATGACTTGGGTTGGAAGGGACTTTAAAGACCATCTAGTTCCAACCCATGTGCTCCGGGTAGAGACACTTCCCACTAGATCAGATTGCTCAAAGCCCCCTGCAATGTGACCTTTGTGGGGTCAGAGATGGGACAGCCACAGCTTCTCTGGGTAATCTGTTCCAGTGCCTCACTACCCTCTGAGTAACCATTTCTTTCTAATATCTAATCTAAACCTTCCCTCTTTTAGTTTACTGCCATTACCCATTGTAATCCTACCCTCTTTTAGTTTATGGCCATTACTCTCTGTCCTGTAACTGCACTCCCTGGTAAAAAGTCCCTCCTTAGCTTTCCTTTAGACCCACTTTAGGTACTGGAAGGTCTCTCTAGAGTCTTCTCTTCTCCAGGCTGAACAACCCCAGCTCTGTCAATGTGGATTTTGTTGGTTCAACAGGGCCACGTGCAAGGTCTCACACCTAGATTGGGGCAATCCCAAGCACCAGTATAGGCTGGACAGAGAATGTGTTGAGGGCAGCCCTGAGGAGAAGGACGTGGGAGTGTCAGTTGATGAAAAACTCAATATGAACAGGGCATTTTCAGCCCAGAAAGCCAGCCATCTGGGCTGTATCAAAAGCTGTATGCCCAGCAAGTCAGGGAGGTGTTTGTACCCCCTTTGTTCTGCCTTTGTGAGACCTTGCCTGTAGTACTACATCCTGTGTCTGGGGCCCCCAGTACAAGGATGTGGGGCTGTTGGAGCGGGATCAAAGCAGGGCCACAAAGACAAGCTGATCACATGGCCCACCTCTCGAGTCTTGGTTCCTCCAGTGTGTCAAGCACACCACACTGCTTGATGTCATGGTTCTTGCATATTCCTACTGATAAAGTACTTCTTGGACCAACGTAGCATTAGATGATGCAATTTCATTAGAATATATAATTTTGGAGACTGCATATAAGCACTATTTTCAGCTGAATTTTTTATTTTAACATTTGGAATAATACCAATAAATTTCTGGCCCAGGATAAATAAATGCATATGTTGTGCAAGTAATGAAGTTTATTTTAGTTCTTGTGTTTACGTGATATCCCAGTGCTAAAAAGATTGGTTTCAAAAAAGACATTTTTCCTTTTCTTTTTAAGATGTCTAACACCATGGTTTTAGTTGAGCCCTCTCTCTAGGTTATTGGGAATATTTACATAATGAGCATCTGATCCTCAGTGGAACTTGTAAATGATATCATAAAACTAGGTTCACATATCAAATGTGGCTTTTGTTTTTTAAAGAATGCATCCCCTGCTCAAAATACTTCTCATGTGTTTATAATCAGCTGGATTTCTCTAGTTTTAAAAATAAAGGACCTTCTCAAGCTGTTAATTTGAAAGTGGGGGTGAGAGGACCATAAGCCTAAACCATGCTTTGTAATATGTTATGCTGGTGATCTTTGATACAAGATTCACAGTGGAACCTACTGTGGGTGGGAAACGGCTGATTGTTGGCGAGTCCTTTAGTACCACATGTGATATCTTTGAGAGATTTCCAGTTTCCAGGCCATTCTTCTGAGGACAACTCACACCACCCAGTCCACACTGTTTGAGGACTGGGCATGCTGGGGACTCCTTGGGAGTGATGTGGGGTGAGCCAAGGTAGTGACAGCCAGCTCTACCCCAACACAGCATTTCAGTTCATCACCTATTTTTTAGGTACAAAACATAAAATCACTCAAGGACCTCTAATCTTAAAATACATACTTAGCTTGCAAAATGTCCATCAAGTTGTCCAAGTTCTTTGAAGAAATATGAAATCATTTATTTCTTTATATCTTATGTGTTGCTTTCCAGAGAGCATATTGTAATTTAAACCAGTATCAACTGGTGTTCAGGCTCCTTGTCTTTTTGTTGTAGGAGAATATTTCAGAGAGCAATTAGTTTGCTGATAATGCCGCTTTATTTCAGCAACAAATGTGTTAATAAGTGGCCTTATAATTCAAAATCAGCTAGGAATATTGATCAACTACCAGTTTTCAGTGACTGAGGATGTTGAAGCTGTGCCAAAGTAACAC
This sequence comes from Lagopus leucura, assembly GCF_019238085.1. NCBI lineage: Eukaryota > Metazoa > Chordata > Aves > Galliformes > Phasianidae > Lagopus > Lagopus leucura. The sequence goes on along the minus strand of NW_024962252.1, from coordinate 79,883,112 downwards.
CCCGCTGGAAAGTGTTTCTCTCCTTCCCTATCCTTTTTGTCCTCATGCACCCCAAGACTTTTTCAGATATGCACCTTCTTTTCATACATCTGTGTGCCTTGGCTGAGGGCACATAATGTGGGCTGTAAAAATTGAGGTGGGAAAAACAAGCATTGTTATACTTAGGCATGATCAAGAATTCATGTTTCAGTGCTGATTTCTGTTAACTGTTCTTTTTCAGTCTGAGCAACTGCACGTAGAGGCCAAAATTAGCAGTCTGCTTTCTGTTGGGGCTGAGCTGCTCTGACCCTTCCAGCCCAAGCAGATAGCAGCAGCCTGCAAGCTGACCAATTGTATTGTAGAGATACCGGTTGGGTTTCATCCACCCCTGTGCCAGAGGGCCAAAACCAGATTGTTGTGAAGCAGGGTGGCACCCAGGAGTGCTTGGGACCTGGGGCAGTCCTGGCAAGGGCTTGGGTGCTGGCACTGCATCCTTCTGGCATTCCTCTGTCATCCAGTAGCCTCACCGAGTGACCTCCAAGTAGTATGACTCAGTCCTCCTGCTAGGCAATTTCTGGTTGTTTCTTCCAACTTGAAAACATAGTTTGAATACTTTCAGAAGGATTTTATCTACTGAACCAGCATCAGTTTGTATATAAGGGCTATATTCCCAGTGTTATGTTTAAATCCCCTTTCAGTCACAGTGAGGCTTTCTGGGGCTCCTGCAGAGGCATGGCTGTGGCCTGTAGTGTGCCTCCGCAGTGAGCAGTGGCCATGGCTGTGATCAGAAGGAATTCCAGATTAGCTGAAATGACCGCTTTGGCTTGTGCAGCTGTTTTTCAAGGGCTCCAGCTATGCAGACAGCAATGTGGAGGTATGGGCTAAGTTATGAATTTCCTATGTCTCAGCAGCTCAAGGCTAGCCACAGCCGTTTCTGTTTGCCTTACAGCAGAGCTATCTGTTAGCAAAGGAGGAGAAAGTACTCTGCGTTTACCAAGAGGGCTGTGAGCTGAAAGCTGTGCGAGCAGCCATGTGTCTGATGCACTAAGCTTAGCCTGAATAAATGCCCATCCTGTAGGCTGTGGGCATTTTGACTCCTAAACCACTGAAGTCTGAAACAGACAACCATTTCCAATGAAGGATTGATTTTCCATGTGGTCAAATTACTTTGCTAGCCAGAGATAATGTGAGTGATTATGGTCATCATATATAAAGGTACAGAAGAGAGTAAAGCATTACTTTATTGGTAGCAGCTACTGAAGAAGGTTTTTAATAAAAATTTGGATTATTCTTCTTAAAAAATAGTTATCATGCAGGGATCACTTGCTCGAAGGGATTTTCCAGCATGGAGCCCCCTGGCCAATTGCATTGTTCTCTTCCCACCACCCCTAGGAATTTTAACAGCTGCCAAATGTCTGGCAGGATTTAGTAAATGACTGACCAATTCTTTTCCATCTTGGAGTTAGCTTGCAAATTTGAAGGCTTGGAAAATAAGAGGGGGGGAAAGGAATCCTAGCCAGTACTGCATTCATTTTTTTGTCAAAATGCCAAGTTTGCCTGTTAATACAATATATCCTACCCATGACTGCAATGTAGTTATGTCAATACATGAAAATTAGTTCATAAATAAATCTTTCTGGATAGCTTTTCTCCTAAGTGTTTTTAGACCCTCTCACAGAAGACCTAGTGACAGACAGATCAGGTTATATTTCCACACATAACCCTTGAAGTGCTCAGTATCTCTTATGCCATGCTGAAAAAGAGGTTGACATGGCAGCTGGACCAGTCCATGCTCCAGTGTGGCTCTATGGGATGCTCAGGAACAGGCAGTGCTGCAGTGCCATGGGGCCTTGAGGAAGCTGAGGGCCAATGTCTTCCTGAGGAGTAAGGAAGGAGAATGGGCAGCTGTCTGTCATGGAGGTGGCATGCTGCTGTCTAGCAGTTGGTTGGGGAAGGGAAAATAAGCAGTCTTGCCTTGGAGAGAAGAGCAGAAAGAAGAAATAGGAAAGTACAAGAAGAAAAGAGTGACAGGAATGTCTTTTCTACAACAACAACAAAAAAAATTTTACCCTTTGCAAATATGCAGCTTCTCTGGAGACTCTCTTATCTTTATTCTTAGTATTACTACTGTCAGCAAAAATATCTAATGCTTAAGTAAAACATTCTACCCAGACACATTTAGTTTCTCCTGCAGCACCAAAGATGGGTATTTAGTGCTTGATGTCTTACTGGTAACTGCAATCAGGCAAAGGTGTTTTTATTAGGCAGGGTGACCTATGTAGCATAGGAGGATTCCATTTGAAGTTGGTATTAATTAGTATATGTGCCGTGTAAGACATTGCAGAAGCTTTCATAAAGATTGTAGGGGTTTTCTTGTAATGCTTCCTTATCTTGCAGTTTAACATGGTGGTTACTGATCAAAGCGTCCTAAGTTTTTAAGATAAGTAAAGAGAGAAATGCTCTCAATGTGGATGCATGTATTTGAAATTATTTTGAATGGATAGTGAAATGAAGTGTTCTGATGAGATCCAAAAGTGATCCATTGCACGTTAACTTGTCTTTCTAAATTAGTCACGGTATATTCTTTCTTAATGCAGTACAAAGTACAAATGTGAGCTCATCAGTATTTTAGCAGTGTACCTTCTCGGAGTAAATCACGCTGTGGTCCGGGCGGGACGACAGTGTTTACCCGTGAGGAATCCGCCATGCCGTGGGGAGGCAGGGTGCCCAACTGTGTGTGTTTGGCTGCTAGTGAGTGTGGCTCTGGGCAGTAAGCAGCCTTTAAAGGAGTGCAAGTAGCTGGAGGTGGGTGGGGAGGTGCTTTTTTCCTGCTAGCTGTCCCATCCGTGGTTGCAACTTCTGCTGCTATTTTATTTAAAATGTGTGCTTCATGTTGATGTTAATGCATTCTTCCTTAGGGACATTCCAGCTATATTACACACCTTGATTGGTCCCCAGACAACAAGCATATAATGTCAAACTCAGGAGACTATGAAATACTATACTGTAAGTATGATGTGAAATGTACTGGAAACAAAAGCATGCATTAACTATCACAATATTTAGAAGAATGTGTTTGAGTCTTTGCAAAATGCTCGCTGACTAATTTGAACTCTTGTAACCTGATATCTTGATGTTATTCAGAGCTGTGTGTTACCTAATGGCAATGCCAAATATAGCTTACTTCTTTACAAGGTCATAAATCAAGTTAACAGCTTAGAATTTACAGAACAAGTGGCGCTACGTTTTGATGTTGGCTCAAATCTCCATAGATTGAAAATAATATATATAGTTGTCTAATTTGTGTCAACAGTACTGGTTATTTTGGAGGGATAAAATCAGCAGGTCTGTGCCTCTGTTCAGTTGTTTGTTTGTTAACTTTGACTGGTGATGCTGAGAACTGAGAAAAGCAATAATACTACGTTAATGAATTAATGATTATCTTGTTTTTGCATTTGTCATTTTTATATGTGAAAATATGAATTTAATATATAGTTTTTAGGCCACAAGTTCAACTTGTTTAGTGTATATCAGCCTACACTATTTTTTTGTAATGTTCATATAGTTTTAGCAAGGGAAAAAAAGGACTACAGTTCTGTTGCTGCATAGACAAGAAGAGCCAGAAGTTTAAATATCTGATATGTTGACATGTTCCTTTTGCTTGTCACTGCTTAGGCTTCAAATCTGGATAGCACAGTGCCTGACTGTAGCAAAAGGAAGTGTTGGTGGTTGTAACTGCCTGCACAGGAAAGCGAAGAGCTGTGACCCATTGACTTTGGGCTGGTTTATTGAAAGAGACATTTTGTTGGGAAGCAGTCTTTCCTTTCTATATCTAGTTGAAAAGCTGTCCAAGTAGTTGCAAGTCCAAGTAGTCTCTGGCAGTAGTTTCTCACTGCTTTAAAAGCAGAGTTTCCTGAATGGTTGACTGATTTTTAGTATGCTCATCAAGCTGGTAGGAAGGAGTCATTCAGCTATTACATGAAAGCATTTATTGCATCAAAACATTTTGTAGGCTATTCTACAGTAGCAGTGGACTCAAACTACAAGTGCATTTGAGGTATGCTAATCTGAAAATGGAAATGAAAATTAAATGTAGCTCTTAGATATTGGGCAAAACATCAGGTGTCTAGAAGGTACTGGTGTATCTTTGCCTCTGCAGTGCAATTCCAAGTTGGTCTTAAGATTTGTTTTGTTACTGTTTCTATTAATTTTAGCATCTTTAAAGAGCACCTGTATAAATGTGAGGGTATATGCTGTAACTCTTATTTCACTTTTATTACAGGGGACATTCCAAGTGGCTGCAAGTTAATCAGGAATCGTTCTGACTGTAAGGATATAGATTGGACGACATACACTTGTGTGCTAGGCTTTCAAGTGTTTGGTAAGCACCATTTAATTTGCTTTTAAGCTACTTGATGCTTTTGTGATTTCTTTCTGGGATGGAGAGGACAGCCCAAAGAGACTGACTATTGCACTAGTCTATGATACAGACCACTGGATACTGCACAGCGTAATTGTAATTGATATCTATTAAATCTTGAAGCGTAGTATTTGATTTTTCTGCTGTCATTTTAGACTACCATCTTTGGGAAGTTTGAACTAAAAAGCTGGTATTTTTAAGTGTTCTTATGGTACAGGTAGATTGCTCTTTTCGTATGTTGATTTGGGATAGGAGACTATGCAAGTGTAAGATAGTTCATGACTTACAGTCATGACAGCACCTTGATAGCTGTAGTAAAAAATGAATAATAGACACTGGTTTTTAAGAGTAATACTGCTTAGAAAGTAAAAGATTGTACACCTAATGATTTATTTCTAAAATGTAAAAAATAATAATTTCGCAGCTGACAGATACGTTAATAATCTAGTTTGGGACTGTATGCAACTAGTCCAAGCAGCTCCTGCTGATGGCATCTCTGTTGACCTTAAACAAGTTGCTCCTCTGTGTCAGGTTGAAAAGTACTACTCAATCCAATTTGTGTGAGCAGGATGCTGAATGTTTTACTTCTACCACTAATCAGATACCTCCCTCAGTTGTTCACATTGTAGGAAGCACCAAAAGCAGGCAAATCAGCAGTTTCTTTAGAAGGGAAGGTTAGGTTTACAGATCTTTTCTTCTCAACTGCTAGGAGTTCATTTCTGAATATCAGTTTATACAGGGTAGAAAAAAATCACGTAACTTAAGTGCTTTGTTTTAGCTTCTGACAGCTATCATTTATATTTTTAGATTGTCAGTTGCTTAATGAGCAGCTAGTCAAAAGATTAGTTAGCAACTAATCAAAAGTTTGCAGGTTTTTTGGGGGCTAACACTAATGTTGTTGCATGGTGTAGATATTAGGTGGAAGGAATCTGGAGGCTTTATAACCAGCCTCATGTCTCTGAGTTCCAAAGATCTGAGGCAGAGCCAAATGAATAGAGGGATCAGGGAAGGATTCTGACTGGTAGATAAACTGCCACAAGTATTTTTTAGATATTCAGAACTTGAGAGTAGGTACCAAAGATAAACAGGCATTTGCTCTTTCTGGAGCTGAATGCAGTTGCTTAATGCAGTTTTAATAAAAAATATTGGCTTCCATTATCCAGATAAATGTGTACCAGATTGTCTATGTGCATGTTTTTATTCATTTTGTCTGTGAAATTTAGATTGGATGGCTGTTTCCTCTTGATGCTCTGTACATGTAAGCCCAAGCTGATTAAAGCTATCAGTTCATAGTAGTCATTTCCTTATTTTGCTGCTGTGGAGCTACAACTGAAATAATAACATAACACAAATGCATTTTTGAAGTGGAATATCAAGATTCAGAAAACAATAATGTCAAAATCAAAGCTCTCTGTTCTGTGCTAATATGACCTTTCTCCAGGAGCAGTGAAAGCACTTTGTAAGGCAAATGAACTGACTGCTCTTGCTGGCATAGCCTGAGATCTGAAGCCACTTTTTGTTTTATTTGGAGTACTTTTATCTAGCAAAAATTTGGGGGCAGCAGAAGATGGCTTTGTTGCTACTGATAGAGTTATGTCGCTTGGTGGTATAAGAGAGAAAAAGTAAATGGAGCAGCTGATCTAAGCACTTTCCCAGAAGAGTTTGAAATGGAAGTGCATATGAAGCAAAGGTTTGGAATAGAATCCTTCCATGCAGCGTAAATGGTACTCACTGACATTTATCAATGCTTGCTGAACATTTATGGAGACCAAACACTGCATATAAATGAGCACAGTGAGGCAATGGGTGGTGCTTTTCATCGGTGGTGACAGCAACATTGGATCATGCAGGTTCTTGTTCATCACTGGTAAAAATACATAGCTAATGGCAGTGACTGTATTAAAAATGAGTGTTTTATAGCCAAGAATTTGCTCTATCAAATAGTGTTATTATGCTCTTTGCATCTGTTGTAATTTCCATGGAGATAAGTAGGAGGTATTACTTTCAGAGCAACCTACGTATTTAAACTTGCTAGACAGGATTCATCATGCTTTAATTTTGTATTGTCTGGTGTTTTGACACCACTTTCAGAATCATATAATTGTGGCTTGGTCCCAGACAAAGGCAATAATTTTCCCATTAAATCAGACAGTGCAGATATTTTCTGTTGGCTTTGACACCAGAGTGAGCTGGCTCAGGGATCCAAAAAAACCTGGGCGCTGCTCACTTTGATGTTCAGAAGAGAGCGCTGAGTTTATGGGATTTAGGCTTTCAGGAGCATGTGTTTTACAGATTCAGCTCTATGGATGGTGTCTGTAGGCACAGGCATTGCACTGTTGTTGGCAGACTAAAGAAGATGGAAGCACACAGTGGGGATGAGAATAGCATCACTCCCTTTTGGCTCTCAATACTACTGTAGTGGCTTAGTGGTATCCTCAGTCTGCACCCTGAGCACTTGAAGTTGCTTCCTTGTTTACTGCACATTTTCCACACTTCCCTCTGAGCAGATTCTTCTGAGAGGCTTACTCCTGACCAGCAGAATTTATTAAAATTGAAGTACAGCTGTTGAAGTCCTATTATTTCAGTATTGTTTTTTTTTTCTTATTTTAAAGCTCTTAAAAACTCAGAACTTGGTCACTTTAATGCCTTAGCTTTCCATGCTTTCCAGCTGCACTGAAAGTGAACCCTACTTTATTATATTAAAAGATTGTCTGGCATTTATAAATGCTGAAGGAATTTTTGAACACAAAAAAAATGTTTAATAAGAGACGCAATCTTGAATATTAGTCTTTTTAATCTTAAATTAAAAAGAAGAGGAAATAGCGTAGCTAATTTAGGGCTGCCTGCCTTAGGTGCTATCTGAAACTTCAGGAAAATGGCTTTAAGTTCATTTATTCCTCCCATCTGATGACAGTATTTTATATAAGGAATGCAGGAAAAAGTTAAAATTAATTCATTTTGAGCTACTTGGAAATTGTTTAATATATTTTTCAGATTTAATTCATTGGTGCAAGAGTATTAAAATATTTCTGAATACCTTCTGCACCATTTCATGCCTTTATTAAATAATATGCCATGTAGTTTGTTGGCACTGCATTGAATGTGATAAGCTGCCTTTGTTATTGGTCAGAGAAAATGAAGTTCTCACTCAACCCACTGAAGAACTGGGAGGGGGAAAACAGCTTTAAAGTTAAATGTTTTTTTGCCATTTTGCTTAAAAAGAAGAAAATGTAGGTGTTTGAAAAGATAAGGTAGTGCTATGTCTGAGGTTTTTGCTGTATAAGGTGATGTGCTTTTTAAAAAAGCATGTGCTTTTTATTCCACCAAAGCCAGTGATTATAAGGAAGGTTTTTTCATATCTTAGAGTCGATATCTCTTTCAGTAAATCAGGCACAAAATCCTTCTTGAGGTGGAAAAAAATTGAAGGGAAAAAATCTTCATAACTCTCAGGTTAATCAAAAAAATTACTCTCACCTACAAAATCTGCCACCATTGGCATAAATTTCTATTTTACAACACCTTGCTTAATTTTCTTTCAGTTTTTCTCACAGGTGTCAATCACCAGTTTTCTTAGGATAATCTCTGAGGTCTTCATTTTTGTTCAAACTACAGACTCTCCCCTTCCCAGATTGTTCATCCAACTGCTTTTCATCCAAGCAGTGTTGTTATTCTTTTGTCTAGACATATCAATGTCTTATTTTTTTACTTAAAAGCATATTGAATTGTACTTAAGCAGTTGACAGCGCTTTCATCTATGAAATTTGCAGTCTGGGTTTCTGTATAAAGTATCATCAGTCGTCTCTGTTGAATCATGCAAATATTAAAAATTGCAACAACAACAACAAAAAACTCTGAATAATGTACAGTACTTTGCCTTGTTTCATACTTCAGCAGCAGTCTTGCTTTTTAAATGCTCGTGTGTAAGTCTGTGATAATTTAAGAGTTGCTAGTCTAAGCAACAAACTTAATCTTAAAATCAGCGTTAGGAAAGACTGAGCTTTTCACCAGGAAATATATCAAGCCCAAGAGATTATCTGGGCCAGGGCTGAGGGCCTGAGGGTAGAAGGGACTGTGGGAGAACAGCATTAGGCTGACAATGACTACAACATTTAATTCAACACCTGCTCCATTTTCCAATTGAATTTCTTGTTTTTCTTTTGTTATGCTTGTCTGTCACAGCCGTATAGATTTTGTTTGATAAATATCTGCTATCCAAATATCTGCACTCCTTTCTCCTAGGAGTATGGCCTGAAGGATCAGATGGGACAGACATAAATGCTCTTGTCAGATCCCATAATCGAAAAGTGATAGCAGTTGCTGATGATTTTTGTAAGGTCCATCTCTTTCAGTATCCCTGTTCCAAGCCAAAGGTAAGTCTAGACCAGTCTGATCTTATGTGTATGTTTGCACTACATGATGATTTCCTTGCCAGACACCTGCTTTCAGCCTAAGTATTTTGGAAACTGGCAACCAAATCTGTGAGAACAGCACTAGAGATGAAAGCATACTTTTATCCATTAATGTAACAGTTGGTTCATAAGATTAAGATTTTTATAACGTGAATTTATTTATATATATATACTGAAGTAGCCATAGTTATCCTTAAGTTCTGGAGCAGAAGCTTGATTCATTCTGTTCAAAGGCCTTAATTCATAGAAACATTATGGTTGGAGAAGACCACTAAGGTCATCTAATCCAATCATCAACCTATCACCAATATGTCCACTAAACCTTGTCTCTAGGTGCCTCATCTACATGTTTCTCGAGCATTTCCGGGGAGGGTGACTCCACCACCTCCCTGGGCAGCCTTTGTTAGTGCCTGACCACTCTTTCAGAGAAGTTTTTCCTAGTATCCTAGTTTGGTGTACATTACCTTTCAAATGATGTTCTAAATTTTTCCTGAGTTGTAAACATTAAGAAGAGAAGATTTATTGTATGGGAAATCTAAGCATATATTGGTACTTGTATATGTGAATGAAGGGCTGAACAATATTAACTTTAGATTTCAGTATCCTGTGTTCTTGTAATGAAATGTGTGATTCTTCTTTCCTGCTTATTTTAATAGGCTCCGAGTCACAAATACAGTGCTCACAGTAGTCATGTGACAAATGTCAGCTTTACCCATAGTGATAGTCACTTGATCTCAACTGGAGGGAAAGACATGAGTATTATCCAATGGAAACTTGTGGAGAAGGTAACTCTACCACAAAATGACATTGTTGTAGACATCGGTGCAACCAAAGTGCCCATTTCTGCCAGTGAGAATGCTGTACAGTCTCCTGCTCCCCTCCCGCAGCCTTTTAACGAAATGAACCAAATTGAAAGTGTAACTGGCAGCTCTCCGGCCTCCTTGGAGAGCAACTTGGAGCAGTCTGCAGAGGCCAGTGAGGAACAGAGCGAGGAGCAAAGTGATGGGAGCAGCCTGGACCCCGCCGAGCCAGGCTACGAGGAGCCCTCCAACGAGACGAGTGAGGAGCACAGCGAGTCCACGGTCACTGAGGAGCAGCAGGAGAACTCGCCAGAGTCATAATGCTCCCAGCTCAGACGGTTGTTATTGTCCCTTGGTGTGCGTGCTTTCATTACAGGGTGAGGGTTCAAATAGGCAAAAGTAGCTGAGATTCATGACCACTCCAGCTTTTTGAGTTTTGGTGAAATTTTTAGTCTGAGCTTCAGTTCAATATGTGGAACCATCCCAAGGGCCTGGCTTCGATGGTTTGTATCAAGATCTGGTCAAAGTTAGTAGTGGACATTATCATAGATCCATTGTAGTTCTGAAATTGCTGTTAGGAAGTGGCATGAAATATATACTGGAAAAAAAGGTTAGCTCTAAGAATTAGCTGAGATAGACCACCTTACCTATGTGAAAGGGCTTTCTGAAAGAGCTAAGCTGATGGGAAGCACTGAGCAATTCCAGCTGAGGAGTTACTGTGCTGCTTTTTCTAGGTGCGAAGACAAACAAAAACCAAAAATCTCTTGGTAGGGCTGTTTTCCTTTGTTTTTTCTTAGTGAGAAAAATAGAGGAAAAACAATGTAATGATGCCACGTGTATGGCAATGCCTTCTTGATCTAACACATATGCAATTTTCTAACACTACTAATTCCTAGTGGAGTCTGGACATGCTCACAGTTGGTCTGCCCTGGGTGCTGCTAGTTCTAAGGCAAATCCTATTGAGGAATGGTGTCAGCTGTTCCATTTTTTTAGGCTACTTAATAACAGACTAACCAAATACTGGTGTGTTTCACTTTTCATGACCTGAAAGTTGATTTAAACAGTAGGATCCAATTGTCTCTTCAAAGAATTGCCTAGAGAGTCTTTACAGTGACTTTGATGTGAATGGCAGAGAATGTGCGACAAGAACACAAGTCAGATGGGCTCCAGAGTTAAGCTTTAAGCCTTCAAGCAGAACTTGCTCCATCCGTAGTAGGAGAAAAATACAGTTAACTTAAATTATTAAATTGGTGCTTGGGATTAGTATTAGTATTAGTCGGTAATTTTTTTCTTAATTTTTAGAGGTAACTCTAGGAATCATTAAACTGCAATCTTTTTCTTTTTTCTTTTTTCTTTTTTCTTTTTTCTTTTTTCTTTTTTCTTTTTCTTTTTCTTTTTCTTTTTCTTTTTCTTTTTCCTCTTCTCTTCTCTTCTCTTCTCTTCTCTTCTCTTCTCTTCTCTTCTCTTCTCTTCTCTTCTCTTCTCTTCTCTTCTCTTCTCTTCTCTCCTTCTGTTCCTTTAGCAATGGTGATAGAAGCATACAGCAATTTAGATGATGTGATATTTTTTTTGTTTTTGTTTTCAGACTTGCTGATATATTTTGTGACTTTGTTTTTTCCCACCCCTACTTCCCCACCACCTCTCTCTCCCCAGGTTGCTCTAAGCCATGCAGCTCTCATGTGGCTATACCTGGCCAGTTACGGGATATCTTGGCATTTGTTATGCATTTGGAAAGTAATTTTTTTTTTTTAATGAAGTTTGTCAGATAGCTACAATTTTTTCTTAAGTGCATACGTTTCCTACTTTAAAAAGATATAGTTTTACTGACAGATATCCATTTCCTATGTACTTGTTTATATTTTGATTACATAGAATTTTCTTTTTTAACTTGCTGCATTGTGCTGGTATTTTAGTTCTTAGTTAGAATATCATGTTTAGATACTTTGGATGAGTTCATAAGTCTTAATTGTGCAAGCGTTTACGTGATTGTGCCATTCCAAAGTGCATCAAAACTGTCATTCCCTTACTAGTATCTTCTCAGGAGAAATGCTACAGATCAGGTATTTAGTCATCATTTGGAAAGATAAAAAATAAATGGACTCCCAAAGGACATTTAGAACATTTATATATAAAATATATAAATATATATATACACACATATATATATATTAAAAAATATATCCTCTTGTTTACAACAGTTCCAGAAAACCTCAAAGTAGTTCCCTTCGGATGGAGGGACAAATGGATTCCAAGCAACCCATCTGTTTAAACTGTGCTCTGTACATAGTGTTTTACTGGAGAGCTCTAGTTTGCCTGACTTGCAGATTTGCCAAAAAGCAGCAATGGAAGATAAAGATCAGCTTATCAGACTGTATGGTTCCAAAGGAGGAGTATGGCATAGGTTTAGAAAATTATCCTAGTAAAGGAAAAAGAATTTTAGAGCTAATGAGGCACAGAGCTCTCTGTCATTTTTATGAACTCCATGTAAGCAACACATTTCATTTGGAACATCTGTCACCTGGGGTTGCCATGTAAAATGAGAGATATAGTTGTGATATTCTTGTGTTTGTAGTTCAGAAGACTCTACTAATATGCAAAAAGCCTTACAGCTTTCAATTGCTGGCAACTACTGTTTAACAAATAATTAAATCTGTGATAATGGATGGAAATGGGTGGGATTATGTAACAGTAGATGTTTTAGAAAAATAATTGTGAATGAATTAAGAGTGTTTCATGTGAAGATGTTTGAGCCATTTCTATCTATCATGCATTCCTGTCTGAAGGCAGAAAATTTTGAAGATTAAAAAAAAATAAAGTAATCAAAAGAATATATTGCAGTGTATTTTTCATATCTGTCCTGGCTCCTTCTGTATGCAGTGTGCATGTTGTGGTCACGTTTGTGATGTCTGTGTGTATTGTTTTAGAAGACAAGGAAAAGGACCTCATTTATTTTGTGCTTTCTTGATGACTTTCTAAAAATAAGCATCAGGAGCATCGGCTGACACTCCTAAATATTGCTCATTCTTACTTTTCAAATGTTTTGATGGGCACTGTGGGATTACAGGTAAGTAAGTATCAGTCCTGGTATGTATTGCAGGCTTACCTTCCTGTGTTCTACATGCTTCTGCAAGTCATGTGAAAAGTACAGGGTTATTTGTGAAATAATGTGTTAAATATCATGATGCTTCCACATTGCTGATGGTCTCCGTCCACTTGCAGATGAAGAAGGTCATAGAATCGTTTGGAAGGGACCCTTAAAGTCCACCTGGTCCAACTCCTTTGCAGTGAACAGGTGCACCTACAACTCAGTCGAATGTCTCCAGGGATGGAGCATCCAGATCCTTCCTGAGCAACCAGCGCCATTGCCTCACCACCCTTACTGTAAAAAAAGCCTGTTTCATTATATCCAATCTGAATGTCCCCTCTTTCAGTTTAGTTTAAAACCATTTTCCCCTTGTCCTATCAAGGGTCACAATATGCTTCAGTTTCTTAATATATTCCTTGTGAATGATTCTTTGTCTTTTATAAGGCTTTGAATCGTATTGCTTGCAGCTGGTTCCTGTCATTTGCAAAAGGAGGATGAGGTGGAGAAGAGAAAGAAACCTCCAAGATAGCCAAATACATTATGTTTTTCTTTGCTTAAAAGCAAACAAACAAACTAAAAAACATCACTGCCATATCTTGAGTTTGACTGGAAATCTCAGTGACTCTTCTTTTCCATCAGATTACGTAGCTGTTCTAAACTGAACAAGCAGGTGCCTTAAGATCATGTTATGCTGTTTCCAGCACACCCACAACATCATGTACCACTGGAGTATGGGCAATAGCATGCTCTTCCTGGCTCTACTCCCTTTCTGTCCAAATTCAGCACAAGGTTTTGCTGCTTTTCCTGGGCTGCTCAATAAGGTGGGAAGCAGCCTTTCGCATGATGGAAGCAGGATATGGCTTCAGGTGCCTGCTGCTGTGGGACAGCATCTTCTGCTGCCAGCTCAGGCAACCTGTAATGGTGATGGTCTTTGTCACGTGGAGCTGGACTTCAGAGTGGAGGCTGCACTTAAGACATTAAAGCTATTGTCACTGAGCATGACAGAAACTTTGAACTCTACATTAAAATGTTTGTTTAGGTTGCATAATTAAATAACGGAATGTTAGGAAATGTCCAGCATATGCATCTTTATGATATGCATCCATATTCAGATGTATCTCATGTGAGGTGATATTAACAGAGTTTTGCATATAAAGGGATACAATATAATGATATATTATGGGGCTTTTTGTTTTCCTTCCTAAACTCCAGAGTAGGTAAGGAATAGACTACAGGTGTAGATGGGTGATGGGGAACCAAGCATTTCTTACGTTTGATCTTCCTATAATTCTCATCATAAATAACAAGTTCTTGTATATGATGTGTGTTAAGTTCCAGCCTCTTGGCTTTATTTAATCATCTCTAGAATGCATAGATTGTGGCTTTAGTTTTCTTTGAAAATGTGGAGCAAAAATTATGTTTTATGACACTGATAACAAGACCCTGTCTGAAGTGTAGACTCTGTGAGTTATACTCCTTTATAGTTCCTTCAGTTCAGTGCGGTATTTTAGCTGAATTGGGACAAAAAAAGAAGTAGTAAGCCCTCATGAAATTTAAGCTAAACTGAGCCAAAGAAAAAAGTTCTCCTTTCTGCTGCCAATGAATTGTTGATTCCTGGCAACAAAAGGATTAATATTGCACGAGATGGATTTTACTTGTGTGAGACTTGTGCTGCTTGTTTGCTTTCCTTCTGAACAAGTCCAAGCCCATTGCCTAATCCTTATTTCTCACAGATGGTTTATGTACCAATACTTTAATCAACTGAGAATGAAAACCTGCCTACAGTGGGATTGTACAATCAGGAATCAGAGCAGCATACGCATTGTAAACTGTTTAATGTATACAGTGATGTATTTGTGTGTATATACGAGCATCAAACAGAAAAGACTTCCCAGGGACATTTTTTTAATGCTTGAAAGAGAAGGATAGGTTACTGCCTTTATGCTGCAGGGAAGCACGAGCTCTTAAGGAGGTTTAGGAGTCTAGGGAAGGGGAAGCATTCCCAGCAGGATGTGAGGTGAGAGGGATGGGGAGGAATTGAAATGGTGGAACAGCATTTCCCATCTCAGTGCTGCAGGACAGGCCCCATGGCTCCCTGTGGGTCTGGATGCACACCTTCATTGGGATGGATGAGGTGAAGTTCCCGACATATCTTCTAGAGGTTAATGCTTCAGAAGAGGTAACTCGCAATCTCGAGGCATTTTACCAGGTAATCAAAAAACCTCCTCAGAGTTTGCTTTCTGACAAGCAGTATGCTTTGTTCGTTCATTGGGATTGCTGCCTAAAACACTATTATTTAACTTAGTAAAGGCTGTCTGGATTATAGTCATTATCCCTACTTTTTTTTTTTTTATGAAGTGCATTAAAGTTACTCTTTCTAGAACATACTTTGTATGAGGTGCTCGAGATAGCTCTTGAGATACCAAATTCCACATTGTGAGATGTTTCATCAATCTGATGCTTCTGTTGTGCACTGCTGGTTTATCAAACATGCTCTGAATCTCCCATCACACATCCTGCTCTCATCCGACACACATCATTGGACTTCCAGTCTGAAAGCAAGAGCGAACATTTGCTTATGATGGTGTTTCAGAACTTAATTCCCCTTTAAATAGGCCATCTTGTTATTCTAGTCAGTGTTCAAACATTCCCTCCTTCCCCCCTACTCCCCCAGTACATATCCATCAAATCCTTGTTCTGGGAATAAGTTTTTTCCTTTAGCCTCTCTTATGTCCATTCATATGCCTTTAACTATATTCAATAAAATTGTAGAGGAGGGGATGTCCTAAGCTGTCTACATCTGATGAGGGTACTACTTCAAAGGCCAATTACTATGGAAGTGGTATGGAATTAATTCCTAGTGTTTTAAATGAAAGCCTTTGTCTGGTACTGTGTGGATGATGAAGTAGAATTGGGAACTTTGAGATCGAGATAAAAAGAGATGAGAAAACATAGTGTTATTGTTGCATTAGGGAGGCCTGGAGACTGACCCTGAGCTCAGGAGAAGTAGAACTGAGCACACAAACAGTTTTCTATATGACAGTGAGAAAAGAAGAAAACTGAGCTATGTAGCATGCAGAGAAGGTAAGTGTATGCTAAGTTCCCATTGTTTCTTCTGGCACCAGGGTGATTGTGAGCTGCATCCCTGCTGGGCTCACTGTTTTAAATTACTCCCCTGCAGGTAGAATTTCAATGGAAAATGTTGTTTTCCACTTTGCATTAGTTGGACTTTTCCTTGAAGGCTTGGGCACTGCAGAATTAAGACTAGAGAGAACAATCAAAATCTTGTGCACATGCATATACCCAATACTGTTAATGCTAATGGGATCTTTGTTGTGAATGTTTAATGTGAAGCATCTGTAGCATAAACAGAACTCCTATTTGCCCCAAGTTTAGCAAACGAAAACTTAAGTGCTGGTTGGAGTGTATTGTGTGAAGCTGGGTCTCTTGCATCAAAAGCTGTTACGTATTAGCATTGCTTATATCCTAAATTGTGAAGGGTAAGTAGTCTTGTGGTGTTCCTGCCACCTGGGTGGAAAGCGTGAGACATTTTAAACTGCTGAAAAACCTACCTAGGACAGAGTTGTTGGGGTAGGTGTCCATCCCACGCTTAGTCAGGACTATGTGTACACCCACGTTAACCTCAGCTTATACTGGAGAATTTTGATAGATTCAACGACTAAATGATATTGCTTGTGTATGGATGTAAGCCCATATACTTAGCAAACCGGCCAAAGGTTGCTGTGGGCTGCATTCTGCCCCACAGTAGGTTATGGAGGTCTGTCAAAGTTTCTGGTTAATGAGAGCACTACATCATCATTGTCAGTGCTGGTGATGTTCTTGGAACAGTTTCACTGACTTGGATTATTTCCTCCCAGAGTGTTTTCATCTTAGCAGCAGCACACAGATATCAAGATCCATGAATTTCAAAGAGGACAGGGGAAGAAATTTTTGTACTCGGAGTTCTCATTTACTGCATTGATTTGTGCTTCTTTTTTTTTTTTTTTTTTTTTTTTTTTCCCCCTAATTTGTCACAATTTTGAGCAAAACTGGCTGGAAATGGGCAAAAGAAAGCATTGCCACAAGGTCTGCCACAGGTTTGGCTGCAGAGCAAGTTCCTGTGTCTCTCCAGTTCTCTCTGGAGTTTGACCAAGGTCACAGATTTTAATGTCACAGATAGTATGAAAGACATTCTGTTTTAGCTCTGTTGTAAGGAAAGACTTAGGGAAACTGTGGGTTGTATCCCGTTTTGGGCCCTGAATTATTGCCAACTATAATATTTCTTTCTTGCATGTGCTATCTCCTGAGGATCATCCTGTGGGAATAAATCATAACCCTACAACGGAGAGCAGGAAGAATTTGTGCATGGAAGGGGGAGGGCTGTAGATGGGGAGAACTGCCATAAATGGTTTACTTTGCAGTCCAACTTCTTGCAGAATTCACACTGTTTCTAGAGACTTGTCTAACTGAAAATCACGGGGATTGACTCCTAAGTTTTCGAGTAGGTACATCTGTAAGAAGTTGGGAGCTTGGTGTGGGGGTTCTCTGCACGCAAGTTTTTGCACATCTATTATGCTGTATCTCTGTAAAATACGTATTTAATGAAATCTGCAAGAAATTGAGGGAATTAAAATCACATGTGCAAAAGAACAGGCAAGTTTTTGATCAGCCCAGCATGAAACTATTTTGTTATCCTTAACCTGATTTGTTTGGTTTCCATTGTTCCTTTAAATTTTCAAAGGCCCTCCGCAAAGTTTATTCTGGGAAGTTCTCAAGAAATTTCACTTTGTATTCATTTTGAGGGCAGAGTTCAATTTGAAAAAATAAAAATTACAATAAGCTTCACCATTATTTTCTCCTCTGATTGATAAAGGTTTGCTGAAACACTGAAGTAGTGAGGTTGCACAGTTACTGATCCACAGTGGTGAGAAGAAGCCAATTCTAAACAGTAACCACAAATAAGACAAATGTAATACAGGCACATAAGTGTGTAGACATGATAGAGTTGTCTGCAGCACTTCCTTTGGCTGAACAATACCAATACTTGTTTTTCCTTACCTCTTATGTGCTAAACCATGTCCGTATATGAAGATAATGGCAATTTTTTGCTTCTTGATCTGTAATGCTCCATGGAAACTTGTTATTTTTATTTATTCGTTTGTTTGTTTGTTTGCATTGATTTGAGGGATGGTGGAAAAAGGCCAAAAAACCACCACTGAAAATCCCCAAATCACTAATCTCCTTATCATGAGCATGTTGAATATTTCTTATGAAATATTTGGTGTCTGGTCTTCCTGCTGCAGTTTAAATGAATGAATAGATAAATGTCTGCCCTACGTTGCCTTAACAGAGATTTCCAAGTAAATATTCATTAGAGTTTATTCAGGCATATGTGTTCACACATACTTTCACCTTGTGTTTCTTTCTGTGGAGAGCCTGGCAAAATTTGCTATATGAAAGCAATTTCAGAAGAAGCAAATTTTAAGGAAACATTAGCAGACATTCATGTAAGAAATCTCAGAGATACAAAGTTAAGATTTGAAATGGAATGGTAATTCTGGAAGTTATTTATGGAAAGGAAATATGTTCTCATATGACAGGCACAAATAACAGAAGTATGGGATTGTGTCATTGAATTTTCTTGACTATGACAGATAAATGGTCTCCAAATAATTGTTCAGATATCTGAGTTTGTTCAGGAATGAATGTGTTCAAGGAAATGACGATATTTTTCTTCATAGCTTGCAAGCTGAAATGAGGGAGAAAGCCGTAGAGAGGCAATTTCATATGGACGGGCCACCCGACTTTGCTAAGTAAAGGGATGCAGTCGCCACTATAGCATTTTGTGGACTAAATGGTAGTTTAGCATTTTTCATTCTGTAAGCTGCAAGAATTTGCCGTTTTGTAGGAATCTTTGATATTCTAGTAGAGAAAATGGAATGGGAATTATGTTGCACAATGATTGTTGAACCCGGTTACAAAATGTTTGAAGCTTTTTCTTCACTATTTTCTCAACCAGTCTTTTTCAGTGTTCCTCTTCTATGTCAGACTTAAGCTTACTCTTGATAGTGCTCATAGGATTTATTTATAAGTCTTGTTTTCTAATACTTGTATTCATCTGAGGATGCTGTTCCATTAAAACAAGCTCTCATCAGAAATCATGCCATCTTCATCCACTGTGGTGAGAGAAGACTTGGATATTATTATTTTGCTTTTCAGTCAAAGCAGTTCTAAATATCTCCATCCCATCCAATATTCTGTGCCTCTGTACAAGCACTTTCCTTAGCAGAGAGAAATTGATTTAGTTAACTTATGTCCTTAAAGGAAACACATTGCCACTAAGGAATTGCATTGAGTAATTGCATATTCAAGTTTTTGAGTTTGTCCTCCAACTTGACTCAGGAGAGCCTTTGTTATAAAGGCTGTACCTTCTTTCCCTGCTGAAGAAGTAAAATATTTGGTCGCTAATCTGAAAGTCTGGAGATCTCCATGCAAGACCCTGGAATATTTTGTTTTGTGGCAATGTATGTCCTGTTTTTCTAGCTCTGCTATAGTTTCCCTTACTCATCTCTGAACCCCCTTTCAATATAAACTGGAGCTGGATGTCAGAGTTTTTACCTTTCTCACTGATGGCTAAAAATTTTCCTGGGTGGAAATATGCTCCTGTCTCCCACCTTAGATCTGTGAAGTTGTAGACCCAGTGAGGACAGGATGATATGCAGTGAGACTGGTTTATTTCTCATGTTGGAAATAGACTGTAGCTTGGGAAATCCTATTGCTTTGCATGAATTCTTATGAAGACATTTTGAGTATTTTTTGTAGATTACTCCCTTTTCTTTTTCACAAAATATTTCTATTAATTTACAATGCCTTTGTAACAGCTGTGATAATCTAAGTTGGCTCCATGTAGGTTTGTGTTAAGAATGAAATTAAACAGTGCTGCACAGTTGCTTCTCAACATAGAATAAGTTTTCCAAAAATATATCCCTCCCTGGATGCATTTTTCATGTTGTTTATTTTTACTTCCCCTGTTCACTTACAGAACATCTGGTATTTCCATTTGCTGCAGGTAGAAACAGATTATTTAATCTCTCTGCCAAAACTTTGGACACAAAGTGAACGGTATCAATCATCAGGATAATCTAGTCTGGGCATAGGCCAAAAAAGATACATCTTTCTTGTTTTCTCCAGAGTAGACTGTGAGCTTGTGGAAATAGGATTTTGTCTTTGAAGAACATTTAATTACTTTTTCTTAATTAGCAAGTTGTATTTTTATGGAGTTGGTCTATAAGGCTCAGATTTTAAGAAATTCACTTTCTTGGATGGATCTCCATAGGCAGCCTACAGCACTGGGATGAGTATTATCGCCTCATTGGCTGGTGAACAGTCACTTCTCTCCAGCTCAACCTCTGTGTTGCAAGCATCTGCTCTGAGAAACTGAAGGACAGATGACATTCACAAAATACTTTGGGTCCTGTCCTTTATTTTGTGACAGTGAAAATAAGAAAAGCTTTATCCTGAAATCCTGCAAATGGTTTTCTTTTGTGTTCTTAACAAACTTTGACAACCATATGACAGTAAGTACCTATGATGTTAGAAACTGCCAACATCAGGAGCAATAGAACAACCAGCACGTATACCCCCTGGTCCCAAAGGTCTCTTACTAGTCAATCTGATAAGCCACAATGTTGAACCAAGCATTTGTATTAGTCTGAATCTTTCTTTGTATATTATGCATCTTTACAAAGCAATGGCTGTTTGTGCCAGCTTCCACTCCACAGGTCATGCTTCTCTTCATGCAGGGAGGTTTGTGCTGCTGCAGGGTACTGGAGCTGGTTTGTATGGGCTATCCATCCTTTTTCTCTGTGACACTTTGTTCCCTATCAAGTACAAAACCTGACTATTGTGAGGTGGGTGGGGAGTGCCAAAAAGTGGAGGACCAGGAGCCATACAGCTGGTTGGCTTCAGTGGCCACCCAGCCTGGTGGGGCTTTTCTTTGCTATGCTTCGTACTTTGATAGGCTTTGCAGCATTAGTTAGATACGTGGCATTACTCTGAGCACCATGATACTGAATGTTGAAACATTGACACACTAGGGATGTTATTCTGATGTCAGTGCCAAATACATGAGAAGAAAATAAGAACCAAAAATGAACCTTCTGGAAGAAGTGCTTTGTGCATGTATTTTTGAACAGGAATTATGTGTTTTGAAGTCTTTCTCAGGAGAAGACGACTAAATTTTAAATGGAAATATTCTTTGGCCATTTTGAAAGCCATTCCTTCCACTCCAGCGGATACAACAACTAGAACCCATTTCCACTCCCTTTCTTCTTTTATCTGTTTCCTTTCAGTGAAGCCTCAAGAAAGTATTTCCACTCCCTTACCCTCCTTAAACCAGGAGGCTGCCTGATATCCTCGCGATTTGCTCTCCTTCAGGAAGCAGAATAAAAATCGCAATGGGATAACTTGTTAGTTTACACACGTGCACGGCTCCTTTATCTCCAGGACACAGGCAGCTGGTGAGGGTCTGTGTGTGCTTGAGCTGCCTCAGAAGCTGTATGAAACGTATCTGCTGTGGGAGAGATACATGAATTTTTTCAGAACGCATCTTTGAAAATATGAGAGCTTAAGAAGAACTGGGTCACATCTGACTGCTACCATCTGGCCCACTTCACTCCAAGATTACCCAGGAATGTATTTCACATGTGCCTTTGGAACAAGATTGTGAGCTGCCAAAAAAGAAAATATTTTGCAGCTGAGCATTGTGTTTCAGTCTGAACAGTTCAAATGCAGTAACCAAAAGAGGATTCCAGAGCTAGGAATCACGAGGATCATTCAGAATCAGCCCCTTTATTTTGTCTGAGTGGTTTTGTAAGACAGATCCTATTGTTTGTTGGATTTGGTCTGGAGGTCTCTGGGGCTTGATACAGTAGTTTCCCGATGCTGATCTGACTTCTAAACCCAAGTCCTGGGCAGGGGGTTGATCCTGTACTAATTCAGTGGGGAAGCTGTTGCCAAAAGGCTCTACCCCCATGTCTCAGTTTTCCTGTGCATAGAATGAGGAAATTTTGCTTCTGAAAAACTGAGGTGGGCTGCCCTGCCAGAATTTTGTATAGAAGTGAAGATTTAATAATGTGCATTTATTACATATGGAAATGTGTGATGTGGTGTTATTATTTATTTGATTAAATCAAGAAATTTCTCCACGAAAAACAACATGTAGGCAGGAACTTGGTTGATTAAAGATTGCATAGAGTACATTATGCTTGAGCTAAAGTAGGTTCAATTCTACATAGCATGAGAAAACCTTCTCAGTAAAATGTCAACTCTGAGGGACAGTAGCATTTTCCCTTGCCTCTGTCTGGGAGTTTTGTAAGTGGGGAGAGAGCTTCAATTTTTTCTTGTTAATTATTTTAGGCTTTACTGAGGTTTGAAACCCAGGGCACTCTCTCTTACTGGCAGTATTTGGGCAGCATACAGTATGCAGCTGGGGAAAGGTGTGCAGCATTCATATTACCCAGAGCCACCCGTCCCACACTTTGCAGAGAGAGAACGTGCTTGGTGGGAGCAACTTTATACTTCAGAGTGGTCTTCCTGAGGGGCCAATCCTACAGAAGCATCTCCACACCCTATCTGCTGTTGCCCTCATGGGCTACAGCAAATTCTTCTGTTGTGGCACCCATGGTTGTGAATAGGCACAGCCTCAGCAGAGTGACAGCTCTCATCCCTAAAGATGAGACTTTTGAGTCAGAGCTGATGACTTGTTGTTGTAACATGGAGGAAGTTGTTCAGATTACTTTTGCTAATGTAGTAGCTGCATGTCAGGCAGAGCTTTCAAACTGCTGTGCCTACAAAGGTTTCATGTCTCTCTAACCCTGCTGTTACCAAAACAAGTAAAGAAAAAGAAACCCGTGAATTGTGCAAAGTTCTCCCATGGCAAAGATGTGTTTGCCATAATTTGAAACAGTTATGAAGCTGTTAAGAAGCATTATTTTTCTTCCAATATGGAAGAATTTGATAACTTCTATGCTTCAGTCTGTGCTTCTGAATAATAATACCAGGTTCCAAATACAAATAGTGAAAGTAGTGTTTTGTGGCTTTGCTGCAGTCTGCAAGCACTGAAGAGGATGAGAAGGAAATCAAAAACTATATTCATTGAATCATTTCTTGATTCACTCTGCCCAGTAATACTGGCAAAAAGATAAGTTGTGTTTTTCATAATAAATGGTAATTAATCTCAGCTTTCTCTGAAACACACCCAAGGAAGAGAACGGCACCAAGCTGCAAATAGACTTAGTCTCAGATCATGTTTTGCTGGGAATATCTGTGCTCCACCCTGACGGTCTGTGTGAGCCAGTTGTTAGTAACTACTCGTAGCTCTCACTGAGAGACAAGAGTGAGATTTCTATAGGCTGGGTATCATTTTCTTAACAATCTTTTACAAAACACCCTTCTTTGGTGTGTTGATATCCTTTGTTGGTCTCAGAGAAGAACGTCTACAGCATGGGAAACATCATTCCTTTATAGTAGGAAATGATTAATCTCTGTTTGCAGTGTCAAGGAATAATCTCATCCTCTGCCAGCCCAAAATCTTCCAAACAGCATCAGTAAAATCAGTAAAAAAGTGTGAACTTTTCTGTCGGTAACCTGTGTTCATGTCCAAGGCCCTTTTCAGAGCCCAGAAACAGAGTTTCCACTTCGTATTTCTTTTTAGGGAGCTGTGGGGCATGTAAGGTTTTCAGCTTGTGTTTTCTGGGCTTGATATATGCCTTTCACCTGAAATAAAAAAGATATTCTTTGCCGTATGTGACATGACCATTTCAGTAAGGAATTTGGATTTTCTTCCTGGTGGAAGAAAAAGAAAAGTAATGTAAAACAAAAGTTGAAGTAAACATGGCTATTCTTTCTCTTCTATCCTTGGGCATTTCTTGAGTAATTTGAGAGTATTTTCTTCCATTTGTGTCTATCTTGTTCTGTGCTGAAGTCCTGAGCACATGTAATGACCTCTTTAGGGACTCACCTAGAACTGCAAGGCTTAGGTAATGGCAGAGTTTTGCCAGCTTTACAAATAATGCAATTAGTTCAGGCTGTTTTATAATTTTCCCCTCTGTTATTTTATATACTTTCCTTGCACCCACTCAGAGACATATAATATAATGCAAATGTATCTGAAGAACCAATTTTTGTTCAAGAATTTATCAGATAAGAGCGTGCTTTTTGACTTCAAACCTGCTTGGCACTAGGTGGCACTCTGCTATAATCTAAATTAGTTAGTCTTAGTTTTGAAGTTTGGTAAACATTTTAGCAATAGGAACAACAAAGAGGTTAGATTAATTGCTAAGTTACCAGGAGAGATACTCATGCTGTGAGATGGGGGGGAATTTTTACCAGATTGTAGAACTGTCCCTGGATGAGGGAGCAGGAAGGAAAGTATGCATGTGTGTATTCTAATCGTACCTATGATTGTACTTAGTGCTGAGAAAGCAGTGGGGGTAAACAGTAGGGAAGTTTTATAGTCTAAAATAATTCAAGACCGCATCACCAGAGAATATGATAGGCATTCTGGGAACGCTTGGGGAAAAAAAAAAAAAAACATTCTGTGCTGTTTGTTCATAGCTTATTTTAGTACTAGGAGACAGGAAGTTACAGTATTTATAATTTTCATATTTTTGCATTGCCTTTTTTAATTATTGTTTTTAGTGGACTGGATGTATGGTGCATGAGAAGATTTTATCAAGAAGTGTATTTCTGGGATAGATATTGCCTGGATGGATGTAAGATCAATTACATGGGGGGAAAAGGTCATAGTAATGGCTAGCAAGGTGGAGATGTTTGCAGAGTGAATCATTAGAGAAGTGATTGGAAGTCATGGCTGCAGGGCTTGAGCACTGGAACTGATTTTCTGGTGAGACTTTCCTAGAATCATAGAATGGCATGAGTTGAAAAGGACCACAACAATCATCCAGTTTCAACCCCCCTGCTGTGTGCAGAGTTACCAACCACCAGACCAGGCTGCCCAGAGCCACATCCAGCCTGGCCTCCTTGAATGCGTCCAGGGATGGGGCATCCACAACCTCCTTGGGCAACCTGTTCCAGTGCATCACCACCCTCTGTGTGAAAAGTTTCCTCCTAATATCTAACCAAAACCTCACCTGTTTCAGTTTAAAACCATTCCCCCTTGTCCTATCACTATCCACCCACATAAACAACCGTTCCTCCTCTTGTTTGTATGCTTCCTCACTTCAGAGTGAGGCATTGTGATCCATCCAAGCCCTAATTCCAAGAGGAGGTGTTGTCTGGGAATAGTGTTCAAGTTCTGCTTTAATGACATCAGCAGTGTGGCAAATGGAAGAGGAGTGTCTCAGTTACCATACACCTGGGAACAAACACTGAAAGATTGTCTTGTGCTGTTGGGTCTGGAAGCAGTGAGATTGTGTCATAAGGGCAGCTGGCATCTAGAAACTGAGCCTTCCTCTGCAAAACCTTTTTACTTATGGATGAGATAGTTTGTGTGTTTGCTGCTTGTCAGGAAGAAATGAATAGTCTTTAGAAAAATTCGAAAATGCTGTTTAAAAAAAACCCATGTTACTTGGAAAACGACAGTCAACTATTGATCTGACATCACTGCTATTTTTGGACAGCCTCAGAGGAAGGGTGACCCATTGCTCAGGACACAAACCCAGCCCTGGGATTACTGCTTTGATGGTGAAGCCAGATGATCCAGTCTTCCTGCGTGACCATGAGCACCAGGGCTGAATTCAGCTGCTTTAACCTAACTCATCCCCTAGCCCACTTACCGTAGGAGCTGAGACTCTGCAACAAATATATGATGAAAGCTAAAACATGAGATGGGGAATTGAGATGTAAGCTGGAGAATTTCTTCACTCAGACCAGGAGAGAAAGGGCCTACAGCAGATGCCTCTGCAGAACAGATGTATTTAGTATAGACTGGCCATGTGTCTACAGTTATTGTGATAGTGAATGCTGAATTTTTAATGTAGGTCTGCAACCATTTCGATTTGTTTTCTGTTTCTAACATTGAAGGCTCCATCCTGAAAAAGCTTTTCTTCTGCTCCACATCAGTCAGTTCTAACAGCCCTAGATGACTGGTGCCATTTTCCTTGGCTACCTCCACATGTAATTTGCTTAGCTACTTTTTCTCAATAGTCAATTTACAGCTTTTTTTTCGTCCCTTAATTTTAAGGCTTGCTTAATGCTATTAAGACTGCTCTGATATCTTATGTTCCCTTTATTATTTTCTTCCCTTTAAATACTTACAAACTGTTAGCTTCCATTTCTATTTCATAGCAGAAATTTGGTTCATTTCTAATGGCAAAAAGATCAGTGTATTTTGTAGATTTTTTTTTTTTTTCTTTTGAGGTTTGAGAAAACTCAAAACTTCTGTGCTTCTATCTAGAGAAATTATTGCAAAGAAAGATAAATCCACTTGGGAATGAATGACAATCTGTGCAATGCTTGATATGTAAAGATTATTTATTCTTTAATATTTGGGTGCATTATTGCTTCCCTCCTTGCAAAGATTGCATTACAAATATTTCCGTATATATTCAAATCTATCTGAAGCAGTTCATTGTGAAATGTGTCTGATCTGAGTTTACTTTGTAGAAGAATGCAGTTGCAATTTGTTGTTTCAAATCAGTCCAATATGTGGTGGAATACTGGTAAAATACACTGAGGCAGCCTGTCTTGCAGTGTATATTTCTGCTGGCAGAGACTTACATCTCCTTGGCCAAGCATTCAGAACTGGGATATAATCTAGATTCCCAACAATTCTCAGTGAAGTGCAAGATGTTTCTTGAGCACAGAGCCAGAGATCAAACTGAAATAAGGCGCTCTCTCAGAAATATCTTTAAAACTGTTTGAATAACCTAGTGTATATAAATATTTTAGGTCAACTATCATATTCTCTCAAGACTTGTGGGCGTTTCTGTCCGAATGCCAGAAGCACTGCATCTCTAAAGAATGGAACCAATGCTGATTTCAGACTTCCACTACTGTGTCAGTAAATCCACCCACGTCTTGATAGTGTCAGTGCAGTGTGATGGAAAGTTTTAATTACCATTGGGCTTTCATGTTGTTTTACTGATTTTGTGTCAGAGTTGCAAGAGAAAGGAGAGGGTAGTATCCAGGGATGTAATTCCAAAAGTAAATCATCCAGGTATTTGAAGACAAACCCATCTTGCCTCAGTTTGCAGAGCAGTGCTGAGAGCCAGTCTTCCCATTTTTTTCACTTTTAAAAAACTGGTGTTAAATTAGTAGATAAACAACCATCAGCAAGCTCTTCAGTCACATTCCTGAAGCCCTATAGCATCACATCTGTGAACAGCACACACCCGCTCACGTGCTTCCTTAGAGCCACATTGAGATTCTCTGTTGATGGGAGCAAATATGTTTTAGGATGAATTACACAGAGATGAGCCCAGATTAACAGGCTATACCACCAAGCAGCTACCAGTGTGGTTAAATTTGTGGTGCAGACAGAGCTTAAGCTGGTGTCTCACTTCATCATGGCAACCACTGTGCAGTCTGCTGACCGTCTCTATTTGAGTGTTTTGGCAGAATCCTGTTTAAAATTGGAAGGAATGCTTTTAATAGTCTGTACATTTCTTTTGGAGGCCTGCATTCAGGATACAGTTGCATCCCACTCATATGTAAGTCTGATTGGAAAGCATAGTACAGGATGGATATACTTTGTGGCTACAGGACGTGAGCAAGACAGGCTTAAAGTAACACTGGCTGAAATATGAAAGATTCAGAGTTTTTAAGGTTATGTGCCAGATTTAGATCCTTCACATATGAAAGCAGCAGCAACTTTATTGAAGTCAGTGGTGTTAATGTGTTGCAGAGCACATGAACAGCTTCTGAATGCTTAATTATTTGAAACAAAGCACATCCATGCTTTTATGTCACTTTGGGATATTGGATGTGGAGCTGTGAACCTCCTAAGAAGCCACCACAATTGCCAGCTGCTGCTAGCTTTCACACAAGAGAATTTAGCTCATCTCAAATTCATGCAGCAGTTTGGAAACAGCAAAATTCTTTGCTACTTTACTTTGGTATCGGAAGAAGGTACGGTTTCTGTATATTTTCACTCAGGTGCTTGGTTTTGTTGAAAGGGCATCTGGCCATCTTCTGAGTTTTGTGCAGGTAGAGAGAGCACTGTGGGTTGCACATAAAATGTACGGAGCTTGCTTTGCAAGCACTGTTTGCAAATGCTGTATCCGGGCTGTGTCAGCGTGTGGGTTGGATAAAATCGAGCTGTCAACCACAAGAATTCACAGCTTAACTTTTGGTCCCTTCTCTTTCTTCTTTGCCCCATTTCCCAATTAAATTTCAGTAAGGAGAATTTATTTTCTTATTGAATATTTGGCTTCTTTTTATATTTTATTTTCTGGCTCACGAACTGAACCAACACTCTTGGATTGCACTATAAAGCTTTTCTTTACAGCTAACAGGACTAGATTTTTTTTTTTTTTTTTAATGAATTTAAAAATTTAGAAAACATAAGTGAGAATTGAAAGCAAAGATCTTCCCAGAAGTTGTTGATTCCTCGTGGAGACTTGAGGGAAAAAACAGCAACAAGAAGAGCTCCAATATCCAGAGCAACACTGAAGTAATCTTCTTAACTTTAGTTTAATTGAAACTAAAGCACAGACAGAATTAGCCGAATGGTAATTACATCCTAAGCAGAAATTATGATTTCATGGAAAAGAGTGATAAAGCAAACACACCTGAAAAGGGAAAGTGCAAACTATCATCTCCTCATCAATATTTTACTGAACATGAGGAAATATATTCTACCTGGAGTACAAGTGGATATGTTGTTTTGTGATGCATGCTTTTACTTTGAAGAATCAAATGGTGCCTTCTTGGCCACCTGGGCACACTGTCAGCTCATGAGCATCGATCAATGCTGCCAGGTCCCTTTTCTCTTCACAGTCATCCAGCTACATAGCCCCAAGCCTGTAGTATTCCATGGGGTTATTGTGGCCAAAGTGCAAGACCAATTGGCCTTGTTGAACCTCATCCCATTCACCTCAGCCCAGTCCAGCTTATCCAGATCCCTCTGCAGGGCTTCCCTACATTCAGGCAGATTGACACTACCTTTCAACTTGGTGTCATCTGCAAACTTACTGAGGGTACACTCAATCCCCTTGTCTAGGTTATCAATAAAGATGTTAAACAAGATAAGCCCCAGCACCGACCCCTTGGGGACACCACTTGTAACAAGTTGTCACCTGGACTTAACTCCATTAACTACTATCCACTTGGCATAGCCCTGTAGCCAGTTC
Source organism: Lagopus leucura (assembly GCF_019238085.1). NCBI lineage: Eukaryota > Metazoa > Chordata > Aves > Galliformes > Phasianidae > Lagopus > Lagopus leucura. Next base: position 79,854,106 of record NW_024962252.1, on the reverse strand, counting down.
CTTACCAAAGGAAGGGTATACCTGTCCAGGACACGGGCAGCCAGTTTCCCCAGAAGAAGCCTGTGAGAGACCATGTCAAAGGCTTTCTTGAAGTCTAGATAGACTGCATCAACAGCCTTTTTCTCTTCTACCAGTCTGGTCACTCAGCTGTAGGAGATGAGGTTGGCCAAGCATGACCTGCCTTTTATGAACCCATGCTGGCTGGGCCTGATCCGCCAGATGCCACATGCATGCCGTGTGATCTCACCCAAGATGATTTGCCCCGTAACTTTCCCTGGTACCGAGGTCAGGCTGACAGGCCTGTAGTTCCCCAGATCCTCCTTACAGCCCTTCTTGTAGATGGAAGTTACATTGGCAAATCTCCAACCCTCTGGGACATCTCCAGATAACCAGGAGCACTAATAGATGGTGGAAAGCGGCTTGGCAGTCACCTCTGCCAGTTCCCTCAGTATCCTAGGGTAGAGCCCATCTGCTCCCATGTACTTGTGACAGTCCAGATGGAGGAGCAACTCTCTAACTGCCTCCACCTGAATCACTGGGGTGTGTTCTGCATACTGCTCCAGACTTCCAGATCAGGACGTAAAGAGCCCTGAAGATAACTGACCTGACTATTAAAGACAGATGTAAAGAAGGCATTGAGGACCTCAGCCTTTTCCTTATCCTCAGTGGTCATATTCCCCAAAGTGTGACCTCTTTCTCTCTACCTGTACAAAACAGATTATCCACGCTTATTTTTCAAAAAGGAACTTTGAGAGTAATTTCATGTTCTGTAGTACTTAAACATATTTTTCTAAATTCTCTATACAGAATTATGGAATCAGACATTGATTTGTGCTATAGACATGTCCCTTCTTTTTAATGTAACGTTCCACTATTCTCTACTCATTTGAATAATCTTTGTTGGATACTTGTTGACCAGGGTATGGCAAAGGAATTCAGAAGTGTAAAAATTACACTTCTAAAAGTGCAAAAGTGAATCTATGGATAAATGATTTGATTTTTAGAAGCTGTGGTGGCGATTTCTACAGAACAAACATGCCTTTGACAGCATCTTTATGAGAAGATGGGCTAGAAAACACTGGCTGAGATTAGATTTGAACACTGACTGAGGCTGACAGATCCATCTCTTCTCATAGCACTGCAGAAGCCACATGATGAGTATTGAGAGGTTATGAAAGAAATATTTACTTGTAGATGAGATGTTGATGGTGGAGAAACTGTCAAAAAAAAAAGTGGAAAAAGTTACGAAGATACAACACAACATTTTTAGGTTCCAATTGAGTCCTTTTTAGAGTGGCTCAAATGAGCTAATTAATCTTCTCAGGTTTTGTTGACATTAAAAAATACTGCATGATGATCTCTAACATAAAGCCATTATTACTGGAGTATTTGATTTCTGCAGCATGCGTTTCGGGGGAATTTATTTTTGAATTGCAGTAGTCTGATCCTGAGGACTTGCTGCCCATTAGTACAGTATGTGCACTCCTGACGTGCATTGTATAGTTGAGTCGAATGCTAACAGAACTTTGCACTCCGAGATATTCTTGGGATAGAAACAAAAATGCAGTATAAGTGGGATTAGCAAAGAGATTCACTTCAAAATTGTTCTCCTAGCCTCTGGAGATGGGGACAGAAATTTATCCTGTCCTCCCTTTTGAGAGAACAGTACCTGGGAATCTTAACCCTCTTCACGTCTGCGGCAGTCAGTCCATCATTCTGGGGGACATGTAGTCTCCCATGACTTGGGGAAATACAGCCAGCATCTCAGTTGCCAGCAGCTTAACTGTACCAAAATGAGGGATTTAACAGACAAGTTCCTTTAAAGGCAATCCAAAACTATCCATTTTTGGATCCTGACTGCACTTTTTAAAACATCAAACCAACGTGAAAGGAGTAAGGAAGGAAGACTGGAATGACTCTGCCTGATGTTCACTATTTGCTGCCCAAACACTTGTCACAAAGCCAGAAAACTGGAGGAAGGAGGCTCACCTGTTGGCAGCACACTTTTCCTGTGTTTTAACATTGCAAACTGGCAGGCTAGACCTTAAAATCTACTCTTTGCATATCAGTAAAAAAAGATTTCATTACAGCTCAGTTCCTTGCATTAATAAATCTTAAATTTCTTTCTCTTTTGTCTGACTTTCCATTTTTAGCTTACATTTCTATATTCCTAAGGGACGTTCCCCCTTTTCATTTTCACGCGGTCTTGATGCTGGGAATCCCATTAACGTTGTTTGTATGACCTCTGGAATGTAAGTAAATGTTTCATAGCAGTCTATCTTCTTGGCTGCTCTCCAGTGCTTGTAATTAACTCTACATATATTCCTGTATCCATTGTGCCAGCTTCAGATCTGATCTAGTAGCAGCAGTGGAAGCCAGAATAAAAAGCAAAGCTTTGTGAGAGTAATTAGATTGATATAAAAGAGTGCTTGTCTAATGAAAGTGCTTTGCTTGCTGATTAGTCTTGTTTGCTGCGCATACTCTCTCCTTTTAACAGTATAGCAGTTGTAGGAAATAGCAGCAAGTATAAAGCAGCCCTCCTAAACTATGACTCCTACCTAAATTATGCAAGAAAAACCCAAATGGTTGGGCACCCTTAATTTTTTTAAAGGATGGTGGTAAACATACATCTCTAGTGAGTGGGCTTAATGAACTTTTGCTTAGAAAACAAAACATTTCACTTTATAAATCATTTAAATACTTCATAATCTTGACTAGCTTGCACAGTTTTTAAAAGTAGCTGTTTTCCAAATAATATGCCTTATATACTTTGGTCTCTTTTTTACTATAATGTTTGCTTCTGGAAAATATTCATTGAGTCTGTGTCACTTAATACACCCAGTTCTTGGATAATTTTAGATACTGGAGAAAGATAAAACTTCTTTTAAAGCTGAGATATATCAGAGGATATAAGTTAGTTCTTGACCAGAATGGACCAGGTTCTGATCACAGCTATGCTGTAGAAATCTCTAATTACACTGAAACCAGTGCACCAAGAGAGCTGAATGTGCAGGTTGGCCTTTATCTTATAAAGCGACACTTTAGAATTTCCTATCTTTAATCCATTTGGTTTTCATATAGTCATAGGATCAAAAGGAAAGTCATCTAGTTCAGCTCCCCTGCTATGCACAGCTCCATCAGGTTGCTCAGAGCCTAATCCAGCCTCACCTTGAAAGTCTCCAGGGACAGGGCATCCACATCCTCTGTGGGCAACCTGTTCCAGTACCTCATCAGCCTCAGTGTAAAAGACTTTTTCCTTGTATCTAACCTAAATCTCCACTCTTTAATCTGGAAGACACTTCCCCTTGTTCTATCACAACAGACCCTGCTAAAGAGTCTGTCCTTTCTTTCCTGTAGCTGCCATTTAGGTATTGGAAGACCACTATCAGGTCACCTCACAGCTCTCTCTTCTCCAGGCTGAACCAGCTCTCTCAGTCTGTCCTCATAGGAGAAGTATTCCATCACTTGTATCATTTTTGTGTCCCTCCTCTAGACACATTCAGAATCTATGCTCTCAGCTTATTTTCTGTATCCAATTATGTATATCTAACCTTGATTAGCATAACTATTGAAAAACAAAGGCTTTCTTACTGTTTCTAAGCTTAGTCTATTAACATGCATTAGACAGCACTTGCAGAGTAATATTAGTGGCTCAGACAGCCTTTGTATAATACTCCTGCTGATGGTTTTTATATATGTCATTCACCTGGAACAGATGTTTTCCCTCCTTTCACCATTCACCAAAAATATCTGAGAGAAAAATGAAAACACAATTAGTATGCATGGCTATCCAATTAATTTAAATAAATTAGCATTAAAATTGATTCTAGATTTGTTTAGCCACTTTCTGCAGTAACCAAAAGTAATCTTGATGTGGAACCGAATTTCAGCAGATGCCTCAGTTAGCAGCAGGGAGATGTTTTCAAAATGGAATTCTTTATTACAAGATGGTAATTCAGTACAAGAACCAGAATGCTTTCTGTGAGAGTGAATCTGGGCTTTAGTCCACTGGTAAAATGGTAGAGAAAAGCACTCACTTGAAATAGAGAGAATCACAGTCAGTTGAATCTTCTGAGCTTTTTGGAAGAAGACAATGCATATCCACTGGATGTAAGTACACTTTGCACTATGGACTATAAAAAAAACTTCACTAAGCATTACTTAGCACAGCAGTTCCTAGATTAGATATTTTTAATACACTGGAAATATATGTTACAAGTTGTTGGAGGCTCAGGGAAGGAGAAATTATCGTTCATGGTCAAAGGATGCAGCATAGGGGATGGTGTATTGCTGAGTGCAAGGAGAAAAGGGGATGATGTTTGGACATTTGAGGAGAACCCTGAATTTGTGTTTAGGGGCACTTCCTCTTTGTTGGCAGCTTAGGTGTGGAATTCATCTTCAGTCTTCCCTAGCTTTTGCTTTCCTTATGTGCAGTGTGTTGTGATGAAATTGATGAATAAAATACATCCTCTATACAGTGCTCTTCCACAGCTGCCACTGTTTTTTCTAATCTGTATCAAATTTTCCAGCTCTGCTAGAGATTGTGCAGATAACTGTGATGACAATGTGGTGGCAAGTTTAGAGAAACTCTCCTATGAAATAGGTCTGATGCCATCTCCAATCATTCTCCAACCAAAGTTACACACGTAAATATTCAGAATTATCTATGATCCCATAGCTAAATAGCTAGCTGTTTTGTTCTTTGACTGTAGTTTTAAATGAGCTAGGACGTAACTTTTCTCTGGCTTTTAGGAAACATCATGTCAGTGGGGCAAAAAAATAAAATATAAAGGCTTATATGGAGAACACTGTTCACTCAATCACTTAATGATAATGGATTGTGAATGTTAAAATATTGCCTGGTTGGGAAAAAATCCAAAAAGCTGAAGCCTTTGCAATTAGAATTTGTTGTGCTTTGTCGCATTTTCATCTCCTCTAGACAGTTTTCTACAGCTCAAGATCTACCCTCCAAATCATTACACTGCAGGCTGTGACATGGGGACTTCGTCATCCAGGAAGAGGGGAGTCTGGGTTCTGTACTAGGACAGCTCTGTTCCCTCTTCCTTTTACTTTTGGCTTAGATTTTATGCATGAAGCCAATAGGCCATCAAGCATAAATAGATGGAAGCTCCCTTGTTGCTGTAATGAAGCACTTAAAAATAGTAACTAATACCAAGCCATTTAAAAAAAGGGTGCAAAATGAATCATGATCATTTTCCCTTTCCTCCTCCAGAATATCAGCTGTTAATCTCCTTCCTCCCACGGGATAATGATACAAGATCCTTCAACCAGCAGGTGAAATCTTGAGTTGAATCAGAATATTAAAGAAAACTTATTCTGAGATAGAAAGATTTATTAAGTAAGCCTGAGTCAGTCATATATATTATTTTAATATGAAGCCTGAGCTTTCTAAAAGCTGACAGCTTGGAACTTGTACCTTAGTACAAAACAGCAATGTAAACATGTCTTGTACTTTAAAAAAAAGAAAAAAAAAAGAAATGATGCCATGAGCAATCTGTTTTGCTGGGTTAATAAAGTTGTTGCCAACATAGCAGTGAAAATGATGGATTACACTGTGATTTGCTTGTGCTTTGTGTAAAGTTTAGTATACTCCTATACACAACCTACAGTTGATAGGCTTTAAGGAGTCTGCAGAAACAAATATATAAATGAGAATGAGTCATTAATTAGTTGCTGTTTGTCTATCTTTTCCTGCATGAGTAAACATTTGGGGTTCCTTTATGCTGTTTGGCAGTTTATTGCTTCAACATTTGAGACCTTGTGAGCTCAGCAGGTGTGAGGCAGTCACTTGTGGTGCCAGTCATGATGCTTTTGCTTCCTCTAAAGAGATCACCTCTGGTCAGGGTATGACACAGCAGTGTGGCACCAGTGCCTTTCTGGCAAGGAGACAGCATTAATGTCATTGATTATGAACTTACTGTAGTGACCTTGCCAAAATTGAGACTTACTGTATGATGCAGGCAGCAATGATGGCCATTAAAGTTGCTTCCTTTCATTTGTAACTAGAGTAGCTATAATAATAAAGAATATTTTGCTCCTTATGAAAATATTTAAAAATGAAAATCTGAATAGCTGTGCAACAGACGTTGGAAACTGACATTTGGAAGAAGTTATAACTTTGATTAGGAAAGACTTTGGAGAGTTTCAGTAGAAATTGAGTTTGACTTGGCCAACATTCTGAGCCTTTTAGAAGTATGAAGTGGATAATGCCTGGTAAGTTTTTTCCACTAGGTTCGTATGGATGTATTCATCATGCATTCCAGTGTGGATAATGAGCAGTATTATGAAATAGGAAATGAAAGTCTACCGGAACCCATGGTCCTGGATTTCTTGTAAACGCTCTGCCTGATGAGCTGCGCAGAACAGACAGCTGTGGTAAACCACCTCGGAAACAATATTCCCCAACAGTCTGCTGATAAGGTGAGGGCTTTAATGGAGACAGGTTCCACTGTCTATAGGCTACTGGCGCTCAGAGATCATCTGCCCTTCCAATTTGTTTGGTCTTTTTGCTCTTAAGAAAGCTGCACTGGTTACTGTTGGGAGGGAAACAAACTGATCTTATGTGCTAATCTTCCCATTCCAGACACTGGTTAGAAATAAAGGCCTAGATGAAACTACCTTACATATGCATTGTCCTATCTTTACTTGGGTTATGCCCTCTTTAGTGAAAACTATCTGTGATAGGTGGATGGTTGGACTGAATGATCCTGTAGGTCTTTTCCAACCTTGGTGTTTCTGTGATTCTGTGATGTACTGGTCATGAAATTCCTCCTAACAAGGAATTTTTAAACTCTATTTTAGTATGTTTTTCTTCACTGTAATTGGAATCATTTTCTAATGTCTTACTTATCTAGCAAGATATTTGTTGTCACACAAAACATTTTCCTTTCCTTTCCTTTCCTTTCCTTTCCTTTCCTTTCCTTTCCTTTCCTTTCCTTTCCTTTCCTTTCCTTTCCTTTCCTTTCCTTTCCTTTCCTTTCCTTTCCTTTCCTTTCCTTTCCTTTCCTTTCCTTTCCTTTCCTTTCCTTTCCTTTCCTTTCCTTTCCTTTCCTTTCCTTTCCTTTCCTTTCCTT